>NC_072737.1:169838866-170089666 GCF_026930045.1 Uloborus diversus | reverse complement strand
ATCCGACGGAAAGGTCTGTCACCCAAATTGCAGTCGCATTGGGATGGACCCTACAAAGTCCTTAACCGACTAAATGACGTCGTAGTGAGGATCCAAAAATCACCTAATGCAAAACCTAGGGTTGTACATTATGATCGGTTAGCCCCATACTATGGCCATAGTTCATGAGTATTACGTAAACAACCATGGTTGATAACATAAAAGTTGTAGATAATTTTTTTGCTTTTAATGTTTAGTAATATTTCTTGTTATTATTGTGTTTTCTGTATCTGTTAGTTATTAATTAATGTGTATATTTGTAAACTTGTGATAGAAGTTTGGCACCCTTTCTGGGATTGTACTGCCCGGGACGTGCAGTCCTTAGGAAGGGGGCAATGTTACAAATCTTGTAAATAGTAATTATTGTAGGAACGTAACCTGTAAATAGTTTCCCGTAATGAATATACAACCCCTTAACATATGGCTAAAGTATACAACCCCTATTCTTTTTATTTTCATTGATAAAGTTTGATAACGGTCTACGCATTTCTCGAAGCTGAAAGAATGTTGTAGAAAATTCTTGGATGTTTATAAAAGCCGTTAGCGATGGATAAACGGGGAGTTTCGATTCAGATTTCGAACTGAGTGTGTGTATTAGCTCTGTTTATAGCGAGGCATTTCGCTGTGTTGTTTTCGTATTTGGAAGTAAATACGTGTGTAAACGTTGAGTTTACGGTGTTGTGTGATAATTGCTGATGAATAATTTAGCAGTTGTTAACGGTTTCTCCTGTACATAGTGTAAATAAATTTCCTGTGTTTTTATCAAGAACTGTGTCTTCATTTCAAGAAAGTGGAAGTCGCACCGAATCCGTTACAATATAATGGAGGCAAGGCACTTAGTATGCAGTCCTCGACATAAATACAGTTGTAGTCAGTTGTGACTCGGAATCGAAATCGAATTTCAACCGTGGTATTGCTCAATTGTCTGCTGCAAGGTGACGGGTACAATCGTTTATCCCTATTACCAGCTTTAAGCCGGTTCATTTAATGTCCTTTGTAGACGCTTTGAGTATGTGTTAGTAATAACATACCGCGTTTCATGGTTAACTCAAATAACTAGAATTACAGAGACATATTACTCAAATTACTAGAGTTATAGAGAGTCTTTAAAAATCAGTCTTCATTTTTTTTATGGAATAAAAAATTACAAATTATAGTTGACTCTTGATTATCCGACCATCACTGGCACGATATTGTTGGGAATTCCAAATAATATTATCAATTATTTGTTTATTTTGATATATTTGGCCTTAATTAAATCCCTATTTTCTTTTATCTTGCAAAGTCACAAATGCTAATTTCAATGTATGTAACGTATTTCCCGATCTTAGACACGTGCATGCCTTACGTCATGAAATGACGAAGTTCCTTATCCATTTGATTGGCCGCCGTTCTAACATCGGGAAATGCGCATTTCACATGCAAATGACTCTGGCTGACTATATATATGTTTCATAGTGAGCCAAGTCGGCTGCTAGCCGTCATGCTCTCGAATAGGCATTTTAAACTTTATCTGCAAACCTTAAGTTTAAATAATTGAAACTTCGATTGCATAAATGATTCTTCATTTGTCATAATGCAAATTTACAAATAATGGTTTTGCCTTTTTACTAAACTATCTATGCTTCGAGAGAACTTATTTTGCAATATCATATTTCATATGTAAATAGCTCGCCTAGGATACCACTGTATCATATCACCAAGGAGGAAATAAAGTCATAATTTCAAATACAGGTATTGTTCTCTGAAAAGGACTCCAATTACACTCTGCAACTAAAAAATGCACTAATTAAATAAGTCATCGGTGCGATAACTTCATTGATAAAACCTCGTCGCACAATAGATATTTCTTGTTCTTAGTATATTCCGTTTTCAAAATCAGTACGTCGGTGTCGGTCTGTTTTGGGGGTAAAGGAGTTGGAGTCGGGAGTCGTCGACTTTTAGGAGTCGGAATCGGTCATTTTCTACAACCCTGCTCAAAATGCGGCATCCATTGTCGCTGCACAGACTGCAAATTTCGATCAAAAGTTTTCTTAAATCAGCACAAGAATTTACTTTTGTTCCCCCCCCCCCCTTTTTTCTGCACGGTAGCTGGCTGAATAATGTATAGTTCTAAATTGGCAATTTGTTTGATAAAATAACGTTTTAACAGTTTCTTTTTTTTTTTTCAAATGATTTGGAATGATTGACTTTACTATGCAGTTTCAAAAGAGAACTGCTCAACGTGTATAATCTTAACTTTCAAGCACAAAATCAGATCTTTAAAAGGAAGTTTACACTTCAACTACTAAATCGAGGTAATTTTAGAGGCGAATAGTTCGTTATTGAATAAAATATGTATTTCAGTTAAATCTTATTAAAATAACACAAAAGGGTTAAATATTATTTTTCCTTTTTTATTCCATCTAACTTTTAGCATCGGGGATCACATTATTTGTTATTTAGTAGTTTCAGTTATCTTGCACAAATGAGGATTACAATCTGTTCTGCTATATATTTTCTAAAAAGCAGAAATTTTTACTTGTACTGTGTCGAAATAGTTTTGGAACTCATCGAGGTAAAAACCTCCTTTTCAGTAATCAAATAACCAAAGGTACCCCCCGAACTTAAATTTTTGGGAAGACGGAAGTTCGCAATTTGCCGAATCGAGTTTCAAAGTTAGCTGAATGATAAAATACGGGTATGCACTAGTGATGGGCATAATCGAGATCTTTTGATAATCGAGATCTCGGGAATCGAGTACTTCTGATAATCGAGTGATTGATAATCGAGAACTTTTCAAGACGATCACTCGAGTGATTGATAATCGAGATCTTTTGAAATCGAGAACTCGAGCGATTGATAATCGAGATCTTTGGAATCGAGTTCTCGAGCGATTGACTTCTCGAGATCTTTGGAATCGAGTACTCGAGCGTTTGACTTCTCGAGATCTTTATAATCGAGTACTCGAGCTATTGACTTCTCGAGATCTTTATAATCGAGTTCTCGAGCGATTGACTTCTCGAGATCTTTATAATCGAGTACTCGAGCGATTGACTTCTCGAGATCTTTATAATCGAGTACTCGAGCTATTGACTTCTCGAGATCTTTATAATCGAGTTCTCGAGCGATTGACTTCTCGAGATCTTTATAATCGAGTACTCGAGCGATTGACTTCTCGAGATCTTTTGAATCGAGATCTCGAGATGTTTCAAATCGAGATCTCGAGACGTTTGAATCGAATACTCAAGTAGTTCATTTTCTGAGCTTTTCCGGAATTGAGTTTACTATTACAGGGGTGCTTACTAAAAGGGGGGAGGGGGCATGGCGCAGCTTGCGCCATTGGCTGGTTTTTTCAGAGTGTTTTTTATTTCATTTTCGGACTGGGTGGGGGCATGGCGCAGCCAGCGCCACTAAAATTTTGAGATCTAGTTTTTTGAGAGGGTTTTTTAAATCTCATTTTCGGGCGGGGGGGGGGGGGGGTGCGAAACTGAAATTTTTAGAAGTGATTTTTTGAGAGATTTTTAAATCTCATTTCGGGAGTTGGGGGGCGCTCTTTCTAGACGGATGCCCCGTAACATTTGATAGGGTGTGCCATATCGCCCAGCGAAAGGGGGTTAGGGGATACCCTTAACTTTTGGAATTCCCGAGTTGTTTTGGCAGGGGTACACTCGAAATAGGAATGTGCCACTAAGCCTATCATTTAGGGGTATAATAAGGGGCGAACCCTCCTGGCTTTTAGAAGTTATTGTATTCATTGCTTGTCAACACTACTGTTAGCTTATCAGAAACTAGGAGCCCGGCATTTGGACGACCCGGCTTGGAGTAGTATAAACTTTTATAAGTTTATGGGTGGCGGCTAAAAAACTGGCAACGGGCCCTTGACTCTTGGTGACCCTCAGGGGATTCCCCGGAGTGATTGAAATGACACGCTATCACCCCCTTCTCCCTTCCATCTCAATTTGTGTAACGGGTTGATTTCTCGGTTTTTAATTTTTTTACATTCATTTTGAGTGATTTATTCGAACGGCTATGCATTTAAAGTAATGATTCTCAGATATCACGTGATTATTTCGAACGGTTTCGATCTCTCAAACATGAAGTTAATAATGTAAACAAGTAGGGGAATCGTTGCTCTGCGCAAAAGGACTCATTTATTCTTGTTTATTGCTTTTGCTTTTTTTTTTTTTTTTTTTTGTGCTCTTGTTAATAGAATTATATTAATCTGACTGATACATGAGGTGGGAGGGTAAAATATTCCTAGCTGCGTTTTCCAGACGATTGGGATTCCCGGCGAATTGAAAGTTACAAGTTGTGGCTTGAAGTGCATTGAAGTTCATGATTTTTTTTCTTTCTTTCTTGATTCGCTCTTTTTTATTTTTATTTTTCATTCGCTGACTTAAATATGTAATTAAAAGTGCAGGGAGTGAAGTAGAAATGTTTCTGAATGCATTAAAAAGAATTATTGAAGATTGTCGTGTGGGATTAGTTTTTAGCTTCCACTCTTTGACCCATTTTTTTAATAAAAATTATATTTTATACAGATTATTGTTTTTTTTTTTTATTTATTCCATACGCAAGATATTTGTGACTTCTTGTGTGCGTAGCATTTATTTTTGCGTGCGTAGTTGAATTTAAATGTTTTTCTTGTTTTACTCGCTTCTGTTTATGTCATATTCCTTATATTTTTAATGTCATATTCCTTTTATTTTCATAAATATTGATTAGTATATTATTTCCTCAACTTAAAAAAATGGAGTCAATTAATGTGCTGATTTTATGAGTTTTTTTTTTTTTTTTTTTTTTGTAAAGTGTGTTGAGGCAAAACTGCTAAAAATGCTTTGGCTCGCGACAGTCTATTTCGGAATTTAAGGTTTCGTAGCTGCGCTTCATTTTCCGTGCGCTGGTCCTCAAAAAGGACAAATTGATTACCAAGTTTCTCTGAAAAGCAGATTACGTATTGGATTTTCAAATTATCCGAGACGCTCGATAACCAAACATTCGACAACAGGCAATATATTATACAAGGGTTCCCGTTCCCACGAAAGAGAGGGCGGGGGGGGGGGGATCCATGGCGCAGACCGCGCCATTGAAGTTTTGAAGAGGAGAGGGTAACTTATAAGAGGGCTTTTCGTCTTATTTTAGGGGGCTCTCGTTATGGGGGTTCTTCGTCGCATTTGAGGGATGATTGTCATCGCTGGGAAGGGGGGGGGGGTATGGGCACTACTGCATTATAAACACATTGCGTCAAACACGTTTCACAAACGTTTTGACATGGTTGTCACAGCGTTAACAACACACAGCGTTAACAATCGTTTTAAAACCTTTATCTCAACGAAGTGTGCTCTCTGAGTAACCCCATCCGAAAGAAAAAAAAAAGCACTTTAGAAACAATTATTTGATTCTGAAACTTTATAGAATGTCAGAGGTGTTCGTCTGTTCCTGTGAGCAATGGCGCGCATCTTATGACAATTCCACCTCCCCCTCCCCCTAAGAAACAATGATCCGAAAAAGAGCTAAGACCACCTGAAATTCTCAATTACACAGTTTGTACAATACTAGTTCAATATATTTTTAAGTTTAACAACTCTCATGTTTAAACCTGCTAGTGTCGCCCAAAGACCCGCCCATATTATCATTATCACTCACTTTTTAATAAAAATTGTACATATTTAATCTTAATAACTGTTAAGTTCAAAACAGTATGGAAAGCGTTTCTCTACCCTTTGTTTCAAGATTTCACCGCCGAATCACACCAGGGGCAGATACAGAAAACCATTATGGGGGGGGGCGTGTTGAAGAAACCCCCCCACCCCCATGAACGAAATTCCCGTTTTTGATACGAAAAATGTCTGAACGTGTTTGGGAGTCAATAAAAAGCATCAAATCGATCAGGAATAAGGCACCTAATTGGAGATAAACGTTGCAAATTAATTTCATGAGCAATGAAACGAAGTAGTTGTTCAAATATTTACTTTGAAAAATAATGAATGAGATGAAAAGATACTCTCATCGTTTACATTTTATGCATGAAGTGTTTGAACACAATGTGTACGGATACTGTAGGTTTAGGGTGGGAGGGAGGGGGCCATGACCCCCCATGACCCTCCCGTTGTATCTGCCACTCACACAACGCATGCCCCTCCATAAATCCGCTCATATGATAATTAAAAATTTTCGTTCGAAAAACATCGTTCGATTATTATGAAATCTCTCAGTTATCGAAAATTCGACGCCAAACATTCAACTATAACCCCATTCGAATAAAGCAAGCGAAAAGCAATCATTCGATTTTAAAATCATTCCAAATCTATCCATCCCAAGAGTATTAGGGAGAGTACCCCCCATTCCACATCTATCCATCCCGCAACACCTATGAAGCTCTTCCCCAAGAGCAATACCCCCAAAAGAGACAAAATCTCCTAAAAATTACAATCCCACAGTTTGTGTCAAAACTTATTTGCACCCATAGGAAAGAATTACAGTTAGAAATTACAGAAGTAAAACTTGTTTTATTAAGAAATAAATAAATACCTTTGTGCCGAGAAGTAACATGAAATAACAAACGTTTTGTATCCTAAATATACAGAGTACTGCAGAAACATTGCTTTGGAGTTTTAAGGTGCTCTTTTTTCAACAAAATAGTAAGCTTTTGCATGTAAGGGGCCATTCATTAGTTACGTAAGGCTGATTTTGGCAATTTTTGACCCTCCTTCCACCATGTAAGGGTACGGAAGGTTTTTCAAACCCCTCCCCCTATTCTTACGTAAGATTCCATTTCGTTTTTCAAAATAATAAAATAACGAATCTAACATCACTGTAATCAAAATTAAATTCACTGTTATTAAATTAAACTTTTTTTGTGTAATTAAATATTTACTAGAAAGTAGAAATTTAGACTGAATGTTTTTTCGACATTTTTTTGTATATGATGCGATACTAATTAAAAATAAAACATGCCATGCATAGTGCGATTCTTTTATTATGTTTAACATTATTCATTCTTTGTAAAACAAATTAAAAACAGCTTATCCTAATACGTTATTTACTTTCAGGACGCAAATGAAATATATAATCCCTGTCAAATCACTTGACCGCGCAATTTCAAATGTAAAACATCGACTTGGAAAATATTGCAAAAGAATGGGTTTGAACCCCCCCCCCCCAAATATATAGACATTTTTCCAAGCCCCTCCCTTTCAGGACCCTTAGGTAATTAATGAATGGTCCCTAAAGACATCCAGTAATGTCCCTACATCCACAATCTCACTATTTTGAGTTGAAAAAAAAGGGTTCCTTGAAACCCCGAAACACGTGTCTGCAGTAATGTGTATATTTGGACTCTAAAACGTTTGTTAACACCAGTTACACTTGTGTCATAACCCAATGGTATAGTCGAAGGTGGACGTAAGGGGGAAGACGTCCCTTCAGGTTTTCAACTTAAGTATTCCGCTTTTTACCTGAAATATAATTTTAATTCCTCTCAAGTTAGAACCTTATTAGCGCCCCCCCCCCCCACCTTCACTTCCACCAAACATATCATTAGACTACCAAAGCATCCCAAAGGATCATTTGATAATCAAACATTCGACAGCATACATTCAATTATAACAATATTCGAATGAAACATTCGAGAGACAATTATTTGATAACAACACCATTTAGATCGCAAGGGTATCTATTCCTCAAGTGTGCTGGCATACCTTTTAAAATCAGGACCCCCCTCCCCCCTCAAGAAGGATACTCCCTAAAAAGGACTAACGTCCACTAAGAATTTCAATGGCGTAGTCAGTGCCATGACCCACCTCCCCTGTGGGCACCGCAGCGCAGCCCGTCACTCACTCCAAATTTTTCTGGGAGAAGGATTCAATGCAAATTTTTTCGGAAGACAACAAAAACTATGCGCATTCATAAGTAAAATCATTAACTTTTCATAGTCAGCCATCTGACCCTCTAAATGGCGGATACGCCCCTGCAACTGAAACACTTCAGAAGCAGGGGCACCAACCCGCCCTGAGGTCAAGGGCACCCCCCTCAATATCGCAGAGACCTCCTCCCCCCTAAAAAAAGAGAAAAATACCCCTCTAAACACCCTCTCCCCTCAAGAAGGATATTCCCTAAAAAAGGCTAACATCCATTAAGAATTTCAGTGGCGCAGTCTGCGCCATGAACCACCTCCCCTGTGGGCACGTCAGCGCAGCCCGTCATCAGTCACTCCAAATTTTTCTGAGGGAAGGGTTCAATGAAAATTTTTCCGGAAGACAACAAAAACCATGCCCATTCATAAGTAAAATCATTAACTTTTCAAAGCCAGCCTTCTGACCCCCTAAATGACTGATCCGCCCCTGCAACTGAATCACTTCAGAAGCAGGGGTACCCCCCTGAGGTCAAAGACGCACCCCCCTCAATATCGCAGAACCCCCCAAAAATGAAAAATACCCCTTAAAACACCGCCCCTAAAAATGTCAATGGCACAGGCTACGCCGTGATCTCCCCCCCCCTCCCTTTCTAGGCGGGCACCCCTATCAGAAGTCAACTATATTGAGAGGTTCATTCGATTATCAAATCGGTCGAAAAATGCATTGCTCGAGTGATTGACATCTCGAGAACTCAACATCTCGAGAAGTTCAAAGCGAGAACTCGAGCAGTTGATCGCTCGAGCACTCGGAAAGTGACAATCGAGAACTCGAGCAGTTGATCGCTCGATTACTCGGAAAGTGATATTCGAGAACTCGAGCAGTCCATCGCTCGAGAACTCGGAAAGTGATAATCGAGAACTCGAGAAGTTCATCGCTCGAGAACTCGAAAAGTGGTAATCGAGAACTCGAGAAGTTCATCACTCGAGAACTCGAAAAGTGGTAATCGAGAACTCGAGATACGATAATCGAGAACTCGTGGTAATCGAGTTCTCGAATGATCTTGAATAATCGAGTGATTCGATCATGAGAACTCGATTATGCCCATCACTAGTATGCACACATAAGTACATGAAATGAAAGGAGACATCCGGGCACTCAAAAATTGCAGTATTTTAATTTTGTCTCTAAATTTGCTGAATCATCAGACAAAATTTGATAAACGATTAGTTTTTGGAAGGTCACAGTGACCTTCCGTGACCTCCGATCCAGGCGCCCCTGCAAGAAATACGTCACTCACAGCAGAAACTGCACAGCTCTTTTCACACGGACCACATTTACAATCTTCAAATTCTTCCAATGGCACATACTGTCAATACCAGCACAAATTTTAGAGTTTGGCTCTGATAACTTGAATTTTGAAGGTCGAAACATTAAACGACTGCATTGTTTACTATACAGTGGTGTATAAAACCGGCTTATTGATAACATACTACAGCAGTTATTTGCCTTATCCCAATGTACGAATTCCTCCTCTTTCTCCCTAATCAACGAGCTGATGTGTGCATCACATGACTTCCTTTTACACCAATTTAATGGTATTTCCCTATTATTGCAATTTTAATGTGATTCTCTCTCTAATTCTCTAAATATCACCAACAATGGCCACATTGAAACCAGATTTTTAAAAAAAAATCGCCAAATTTGTCGCCAAGTTGGCGACAAATTTGGCGATTTTGGCGACCAAAAGACTGACGATATATCGCCAAGTGTTCGTCAAATTATAACACCACTTGAGTTTGCATCGAAATTAACAGTGAATTCCCCCCAAAAAGGTACAAAAGACCCCTTTAGAAACATCCAAATGCATCCAAAATAGAAGGTGCACAACTAGACTCCACTAGCAGTCTACGTACCAAATTTCAACTTTCTAGGACATACCGTTCTTGAGTTATGCGACATACATACACACATACGCACATACGCACATACATACGTACATACAGACGTCACGAGAAAACTCGTTGTAATTAACTCGGGAAACTTCAAAATGGATATTTCGGGCTTCTATATGTTCTTAGGTACATATGTGCGTGTGGTCGGGTCGAAAAAAAAACTCAACATTCATTTGGGGGTGAGTAAAATAGAAATTAGGGCCGATTTTTGAGTGAAAATTTTTTCGCGAATACAATACTTCCTTTTTTGTAAAAGGAAGTAAAAATGCGCTCGTCCAAGGTCAGACATCTTGTTATCAGAAAAATACTATACGGTTCAATAATGCTGAGTTTTAAATTTCAAGACACATGGTATGCACAAAACTTTTCTTCAAGTCTTATATCAGTACGAAGAACGGATGAACTTTGAAAATAAACAATTAAATTGCCACTTTTATAAAACTATTTTTTAAAAAACCTTCAAACCTTACTTCAATTGATTGAAGACAAAACTTCACAGTTTATAAACATTTGTTTTTCATTACCACCTTGTACCTTTCCATTCACATTTCCGGTTACGGTTGTAGTTACAAATTATCTTCCGGTTCAGTAAGTCCGCCCGCTTTTTATTTCTTTGTTTTATTCTTTTTCTTTTACTTTGAATTTTTTCTCTTTTTTTCCATAACGTCGTGACACCCTCCCTAAATCATTTTTTCCTGCTTGACCCCGAAAAATTGACTTTCCTGGACAGATAATGAATGACAAGAGTTGATAATTGTCTAGAAGCTGGCAATTAAGGAAAAAAGCACCAAGATCATAATAGGAGTATATAAACTCAAAGTCAGTGTGGTCTTCTCAGTTCAAATCGAACAATTACTTGACGATTGGATTACTAAATTGCTGGAGTTGACAGTTTGAAGACCATGAATAAGTGTTTGGTAAGGTTTTTTTAATATAAGAGTCAAGTTCAATATTTCCACTCTGTCGTTATGCTTATAATCAGCAGTGGCGTATTCAGTGGGTGGATTTGGGGATATGTCCCCCTTCGAAACTCAGAAAGTTTGCTTTTCTGACCATAAATAAAATAACAGTTTAAAAAACTAAAAAAACACGCTTTCGTAGCAAAATGAACTAAAAAGTGAAAAATAATCTTTGGATGATAGTAGTTGACCAATCACTTAATTTTAATGTTATACAAAAAACCGTGGGGTGCTGTCTATTTACATTTTTGCATGACAACAAATGGAAGAAATTCAAGACAACTGATAAGAAGCCCCCCACGCTTTTTTGCATTACATTAAAATTAAGTGATTGGTCAACTACTATCATCCAAAGATTATTTTTCACTTTTTAGTTCATTTTGCTACGAAAGCGTGTTTTTTTAGTTTTTTAAACTATTATTTTATTTTTCTGTTTTTAGTCTTATGTTGGAGAATCATAAGGCGACGAAATTATTTATAAAACGAGTGCGAGGTAATATCTTAAAGTTAAGACAAGGGCAGCCTGATGGGAAGCTACTGTGAGTCATCGATGTATGTTTGCGGAAATCATATTTATATTACTTTGAAAATTTGAGATGCATTTGAATAAAAATTTTGTTCAACAATGGTCTAATCAGCAATGAATTTCCTATTGAAGGCTCACCTAAATTTTGGCATGAAATTAGTTAAAAACAATTATATTTAATGTTCTAATTACCTTGGAACATTGGAACAAATTTTGTCTGACGCAGAAAAATTAAAGGTTTTTGTAGATACTTTTAAATAATTTTTGCGAGCATTTTTTAATGCATTTTTTAAAATTTTTCCTTTTTCACATTGTTGGATTTATGCCAAAATATTGATTAAAATTGAAGGAAACTAACAATTAAAGGAGTTAATTAATTAATTTGATTATAGAATATTGCATTGTCATCGGGTCTGAGGTCGCGTGCCAAATTTCAAAAAAATCCAATCGCAGGAAGTGGGCGAAATTTGAGCTGCAAGATTCCGTTACAAGATACATACATACATACATACAGGTGAAGCTAATAAAAGCGTGTTAAAAAGGACTAAAACTAACCATATCCCCCTTCGAAATTTCACCTTGTCCCCTTTCAAATTATTTTTCTGTTTCATCACTGATAACCAGCGTTAGAATATTAATGACAAATTTCTTTTCTTTTCTTTTTTTTTTTTAAGGTTTTTTTGTATTATCTTCATGTTTTTGAAAAATTTTACTGCAATAAACAATAAACAACAGTCCATCACAGACGCGGATCCAAAGGGGAAGGTCATGCCCCTCCTTCTCATATGTAGCCTAAAGCTGCGTTTTTGCCACATATTTCAAAAATTCGCTTTAAATCCGCTATTTATGCCCTAAAAAATAAACAAAGAACCGCCTCCAAAACCAGACGCTGGACCTGCACTTGGTTCATCACTGTGATCATCGATGTTCGTTGGAAACTAGTAAAAAATGAACAAATAAGCAGTATGTATAGTTAAAAATTAGGAGCAATATTTTAACTATGTTCTTAAACATATAGTTGATTCCATCCAAAAAATAAATGCATAGCTATAAAGATCGCGGGGGAAAAACACTTTAAGTTATTTTCAAATTATGATACGCACATTGTATTTTTCATGTTTGATCAAAAATATATTTCTTTGTGATAAAATGACAAAATTATTTATTGATTGAGGTCTATTGACGTCCAATACCGCTCTTGTTTATTGAGCAATCACGATTGCTTATTGCTTTCATTTGACTGTTTTGATGTGCTATCATTTTATTTTCCCGCCAGCACCCTCTGCCCGCACCACCGTCGACCGGCTCCTCACGATGCTGCTCCTATAGCGAAAGCCATCTCCAGATTGCATCCATGTCCTACACACACGCGCATACATACACAACTACACTCACACACATACACACACGTACACAAACACATACACACATACACCTACACGCACATACACAAACACATACACACACACCACCACATACACACACATAACTACCCACACATTCATGCCGTCACACAGACACAAACACATATGCCTACACACACATACACATACCCCGCCCCCACGCACACAAACACACATACACACAACTACCCACACACTCATGACTGCACACAGACACAAACACACATACCAACACACATACACATACCCCCTACACACAAACACACATACTTCCCCCCACACACGCCTACATAAACGCACACACTCGTGATTGCGAAAAACATAATTTGAATTCAAGATGAAAAAATTCAAATTAACTTAATTTTTTAAAATTGTACTTTTTTATATTAGGCTTGTTTAGGTTTTTAAATGTTCAACGCAATTTGTCAAGTACAATCGGGAGAAAGTCCCGCCCCCAGCGGAATGAATCCTAAAATAGTCCATTTTGTTTACCTATTCAGTCATTTATTAAACCCCCTTACTTATTTTTTCATCCCTTAATACATATAAATTCCTTTACTTATTTATTCGTTTACTGTTTCATTATTCATTCATTCTTTTATTTATTCATTCAATTGATAAAAAATATTTTCTAATCAAACAAAAACTGTTTCAAAAAAAAAAAAAAAAAAAGAAAAAAGAAAAATAATAAATTTCTTTGTGCTCCATGCATGTGCAAAGTAAACTCCCCCCCCCTCCCTTTTTTTTTTTTTTTGTCAAAGGTGCAAGTTTACAGAAAAAACTGAAAAATTACAGCACAATGCAAGTTTTGTTGCAAAGTACATTCTTCTTTCTTTATACTTTTCTAGTGGTGCCCGCACGGCTTTGCCCGTAGTAGAAAATTAAAAGGTCATTTGGTTCGCCTGTATATTAACAAATAATGGATGATGAATTTATCGCCAATTTGATACATTTATTTGCTTGCCCATGTTACAGCTCCACGTTATGATAATTCCGTAATTTATTCGTCCACGTTGTTACATCGTTTTCTTAAAATTGGAATATAAAAAGAACAAAATTGAATTTTCGAAGAATCGCTTCTAGGTGCACACCCCCATGTTACAAACTAATTTTGTACCAAATTTCATGAAAATCGGCCGAACGGTCTAGGCGCTATGCGCGTCACAGAGATCCTGACCTACAGACAGAGATCCTGACAGACAGAGAGAGATCCGGACATAGAGATATCCAGATATCCAGACTTTCAGCTTTATTATTAGTAATTTTAGCTATTTCATTTTGCCTCACATTCCTCTACATTAGGATAAATATGACGATAAAGGAAAAACAACATTCTATCTGAGGAAAGTCAGCTTGTTCATTTTTCTTAAAATTGAACATAGTAATAAATGTAATTAATTTTGTTATTCTTTGCTTTTGAAACGTTTTTGAGATTCTTCTCGACTTTGATTTATACCTATCCTAATTAATTTACCACTTATTGATTTTGATCTGGAATAATTTCATGGTGATCAAAAATAGTGCTGCCATCTATTAGCAAAATATGATTACTAAACTTCGATTATTTAACGAAAACAGTCTAATTGTATAATTAATTCCCTAATTTAAAAAAGTTTAAAATATCGACGCGAATTTATTAAATGGGCATTCTTTAATGTAAAATATTCCCTTTCTTTCAAAACATTTTTCTAATACACATTTGCTTCGTTTTTACACTTATCGCAAAATAAAATCTCGCATAAAATCATTTTAAAAATTAATGACGTGTTTAAAACCAAATTAAAGTTCATCATTTAAAAAAATTCCTTTTTATAAATTCCAAATAATACAAAAAAATGAATGTTAAAACTTTTATTTGTGTCTTTTTGTTGAGATTTCCAATTCCTTTTCAAAAATTAGTGTTTTGAATCACAGATGCTGCTGTTTTGGATGGCTGTCATGGCAACAATGGTAATTGCTGATGGCCATCATGGACATCATGATCATCATCACGGCTATGCGCTCACTATCCACCACGAACCTCATCACCATCACGGTCATCACGGGGGCCATGGAGTGAGCCATCGTTACTTTCACCTTGACCATGGTCATCATTATCACCATGGACATCATGGACACCACCACGGATATTTCTGATAACTTGAAAAGGTAAGAAAGACGGAAATTGATCTTATCATTTTTGAAGTTACAGGGGTGCCTAAAGGGGGCGCAATTTGCGCCATCAAAATTTTTGAAGAGAGATTTTTTCTTTTTTTGAATTTTTAAATTTTATTTATTTAAATTAATTTATTGATTTATTTTTGATTTAAATTATTTATTATATTTTTATTTCATTTTGTTTACACTTTATTTCATGTATTTATTTAGTTTGTGTGTATGTGTGTATATTGGCGTAGTACAGAACTTTTCAAATAAAATAATAGTTATTATTATTGTTATTTTTAAAAATAAATTAAAAAAATTTTTTTTTAATAAATTAAATAAAAATATTTCAAAAAATAAAATAAAAAAAGAGTTGAAAAAAAAAGGAAAGAGGATTGAGAAATTTATTGAGGGGAATTTTGAGCTATTGAACTAGGGGGGGGGGCACCCCTGAGAAGTTAAATGTTTTCTCAGCGAAACGACTTTTGTATTGAATAAAATTCGAGTTTCTAATGAATGATCGCTGTGAATATTGAAAATTTTCAGCAGGCTTAGCGGATGTTTTTCTCGTGGGTAAAAAATTAGGTATCAATTGAGTAGCCTACTGCAATTGTTCTTAAAAGGTGGCACACGTACCCATTGGGGTACGTAAAAATCTGTAAGGAGTACTAGTTTAACTACCAAAAAGTATACAAAGTCATATTAATAATGCAACAATTTAACTGTGACAAAAATTCGATTAATATCGTATAAACCTACATTGAAACAAAAGTATTACAATACTTTATAAATTGACTTGAGGACTGATATTGAAAAAAACATGAAGAACAAGCAGACATTCTTCAGAAATTCCTTCTGTGATTTACGATTACAGTAAAACTCCAACTGTCCGAACCGATTTGGACTGGATCTCGTTCGGATAATCAGAAATTCGGACAATTGGATTTTCCGAAAAAGGGGCATATTTTCATCATTTACTGTATTCATGTTGAAAATGAGAAAAACTTTTTTAAGAAAAAGACCTTTTAATTAATCGAAAAGAAAGTTAACGCTTTGTGTGCTAACAAGTGCTGTACTTTAGTACAGTATGCATTAAGTACATTCCGTATTGTAAGTCATTGCCTTCTGAACATCTCGGTCAAAGTAAGTTATTTGACTAACGTCGCGGAGGGAAGGATAACAGCGACGTCGACAGAGTCATTATTTTATGAATCGCATCATGTGCCTTAATTTTGATGCTCAAATTTTGAAAACGATTTTGATAATCAGCGATTTGGAATAGTATTGGAGTTCTGATAGTTGAAGGTCTAATGTACTTACTTCCGTGAATAATAATCATCAAGTTTAACTTACTTGAAAAGCAAATCAAAAGAAACCAGCTTATGTTGAGGGTGATTTGCGGCGTGTTTTCCCAAGCAGAAGCCAAACATTGATGAACTTTGTAAACCAGATCCAACTCAGCGTCCGCAACAATTATTTCCTCATATATTTTTTTATTTGATGTCTGATTTATTAATGTTTTGTAATAAAGTGTCCACTGTATTAAAAAAAAAAAATAATTAAAATACCTATTTTAATTAAACTTTAACATTTTAACTGTTTAACTTTATCGAAAATGCACAACACATTTTCATGAACTGAAATGTTGTTGGGGGTTATAAATTAATTATAAATGAGGTTATAAATTGTTTATAATTAATTGAAGGTTTATATATGCACATTAATACAGGAGAAATTCGTTATGCCACTGGTGCAGCCACGTTACAACATCACCACAGTATAGTGAAACTCAATTTATTATTTTATTTTTTCAAATGAAAAATAACGCCTCTAATACAGAGGGAAGTTTTAATTATATGGTACAAAATAAGAAAGATGGAGATTGAACAAAAAGAACTCTTTGTGTCTGCACACCTACATACACTAGAACAGGAAACATAAGAAAAATCAGTATTTATAAAAGGGGTTAAATTCCGAAAACTAGATTTCACGAAACAAAGAAATTCTTAAAATATCGGGGGAGAAGTGGTGTCCGCAGTATATCCTATTCCAATTTCGTAAAAGTTGTTCTGAAATTTTCTTATACTCCGTCATTAAAAGTTAAGTAGAGGTCTGTGCCGCAAAAACTCTCTAGGTGGAGCGATATAATCACATGACTATAGTGCTGCTCTGGTAAAAAGATGTGTGGCCTCTTGGACGTGCTAATATATGTTTAGGTTGAGAGAGGAGAAATTCTTAAGCTGGGGGGCACAATGCCAATAACCGTTATCGGCAACGCAAAAGGACCTTTCTCACCTCATCCCTATTTTAACATATGAAACCATTTCAGCTTTAGTCGGAAGTCAATCCAGAGCCGGACTATATTAGAGATGGTCTTGATACAATTGAAATTAACATCGACTTCAAGCAACCTCTCAAAAATGTCCAAATTTGGAATTTGGAATAAGTTTTTAGCCTACTTTCCCAGTAAAAATCAGAGAAAGGAGAAAAAGGCATGAAAGAAGGCTTAATACATCTTAAAAATGTTTCGAAAAACAAAAAAAAAGTAAAAATAAATAAAATAGATAAATATTGAAAAATTAAAAATTGGAAAGTAGGGAATTGAGATGGGGAAAAATGTCTGTCGGTCTGTATGTCTGTCCCCCCCCCCTAATAACTTTCGTATACGGGAAAGTAGGCTCGTCTAGTTCTAGACAGAACTTCTTGTTTTTTTTACTGATGCCTATTATACCAATTGTCTAAATACATTGGCTAAACTAAGGAAAATTATTTGTATATTTGCAATCTGTAATTATGAAGTAACATCAATGTTGGCAATCACATACAAGCGAAGAGGAAGTGCGACAGGGGAAGAGGGATTTACAATTTCCCCCCTCCCCCCGAAACCTAGCTTTAAGCCATTTTGTTTATTCAGCTATGAACCGAAGTTTTTCTTGAGGCCAGGAGGAAATTCCGGCTGTGATTGGGACCAATAAATTTATCATTACTAAACGAACAATTCGAATGGTAAAAACTAAAAACAAAACATACGCGGGGGTAAAAACAAAATATATACAGGGTAGGCGTCAGGGAAAAGAAACTATTTGTAAGCAATGTAGCTTGATCTTATGTCTATTATTTACAGTTTTTTGTTAGTGTATTTTGTAATCAGAAAGGCTACAAATTTTATGTTAAAATTCAAAATCATTTAAAAGTATAAAGTGGTCAATAACCTACATTCAGTATTTTTACCCCCACAGGCTCGACAACTTCTCAGCTTGACTACGATACTTATGTCCTGAAGAACATGATAACACTTTTTTCATTGGAACTATTAATTCACTTTTTTTAATGTATTTTAGAATAAATAAACTGTGATATACTCATTTGCCTCTATTAAGTCTCTTAGTCTTTTATGTGAACTACAGCAAACACACTGACTACACATTATACCGGAGAACAACAATTTGTCTGATTAGGATCTGTGGTTTGTTTTGGACTGATCTTTGGTTCCTGGATTTAAAAAAGATCTCAGTTTTAATCCACCACGTCTAATTTTTCAGTTATATGGGTCTCAAAAGCGACCAATTCACAAAATATAGGATTTTTTTTAAAGAATATCGAACAAAAGAATTCTTTAGGCAAACAACAGTCATTTTGCAATTTGCATACATATGTAAAAACATCTTTCTCTATTTCTGATGAACAAGGAACTTTTTTATTCTTTACTGTTTTTTTTTTTTTTTTTTTTTTTTTTTTGATGTGATAAGTAAGTAAAAATTTGTCAGAAATAATAATAATAACAATTTGGAAAAAAAACACTTTATTTCCACTTTTAAATTATTCAAATTTTTATATCAGCTACACTGTAAAAAAATTCCGAAACGTTACTGGTTATTTCCGTGGAACGTCTCGGGATTTCACACGTTTTTACCTATTTCCCCGTAAAAACAAGTATCATCACAAAAAGGTTTCCTGGATCGCTACAAGTTGCACGCGTGCAGACTTTTCACTGTTGTGGAAAATATTTTTAGCAACCAGTTTAAAGATTGAATGAGCGTGTTTATTAACTGTATCGGCCTAAGGTTGCTTACGGCCTGTCCAGATTGACGAAGTTCATAATGAGAGCGAAAAAGTCAATGAATAGCTACAGTTTTGTAAGGCAGGGATTGCAGGCAAGAGATATGCTTGGTTCCCTCTTGCATAGCTTTGGTCGTGGTCGCTCTGATTTTAATGGAGCCCTCTTGGTAAATTAGGAAGGTTCTAATCAATTACACTAAACCTACTTAATTTTTCTAGAAGGTTCTAGAGACATGACTTTCTTTAACAGGGCAGATTTCGCACGCCTTCATAAAGTTTCAAGGTTAATTTCAGAAAGGTTATTGACCTTTAGCGGAAAGCGTTCCTGTTTTTTCCAAGATATGTTACTGGAAGAAATTGGGCACATCAGCTGCCCATTATTTTCCAGGAAGGTTTCTGAATCGTTTGTACAGTGTAATAGAAGGAAGAAAAAGCAGTAGCGCTCTCCTACGAAAAGTGGTCATATGAGGCATATTTTCAAGGTGTAGAGAAGAAACATAACTTGGTGCAAGAAAACTAACTACAGTTCTGAAATCATCATGCCTAATTTACTCTAAAACAGATAAAAAATCTGACTCACAAGAAAAGTTGTTACAAACTGTTCCCCTGTGTTACCGAGCTCCAATTAAGCGAACTTACAATCAACTGGTCTTCCTAATTAGCTGTACGTAACATTTATGATATCAAACACTAAATTATTTTACTCCTATTCAGGACTTATGTTTTGGCACGTCTAATTATAATATAAAACTATAGGTTCAGTTACGTTCAGGGCATCTTTCAGCAACAGTTCCTCTGTTAAACTGCTTCACTCATATTCTCAGGGATGCACTGATAAGAGGTCCCGGGAGGTCATTGTGACCTACCAAAATTCCTTAGTTGGAAAATTATGCTGATGATTCGGCAAAATTAGATACAGTGGTTACTGACATTTTCTTTTTGTTTAAGCTTCGGCTTAATCTTTGTCCAATTGAACTCTTTCTTTCTGGGTTTACGGTACCTAAGAGAAAGCTCTTGGCCTTTGCTTGCATTCCTATTGGTTCCTGATCGGTTTAAAATTTTCTCACTGGTGTTTGGCTAATCCGCTATTTTTATCTTTTAAACTGCACGCTTATCTGCTCTTGGCTTTTGTCAGATGTCTTTTCATCCATAAGCTCATTACTTTTTGCATTGAAAAAGGCGTTCCCTATAACACCGAAACATGTGTCTGCTGTAATTTGCAATTTGTGCTTTTTTGACGTTGTTTTATCTTACTTTACTGTTCAGTACAAAGGTATTTATTTATCTTATTGAGGTACGTTTTTTTTTTTTTTAATTTCTAAATTGTTTTATAATAATAGTTAATATCGTCGCCTCAGAGCAACACTAAGACATGTAAGCCCAGAAATAACACTAAGATACCCTACTGTTGCTCTGAGGCGACGATATTTATTCTCATTAGATGTTTCCCCCTCCCAAAAATTTTAGCTCAGAGCGCTCCTGCATATTCTAATAGTTTTTTGCATTTGTTTTCATAAAACGGAAGAAACACTCCTAAAGTATTGTACAGTAATCTCGAATAAAATGCTTTGAACCACAATTCGCCATTTGCTTGGTAAAACGATGAAAAAAAAAAAAAAAATACGGAAGACCGGTGTAGCTGACATCTGATTATCAAAATCAAGGGTTCAGGAATGAATGCTGCACCTTGTCAATTTAAATTACCCTCTCACAAAGCATTTAGAAACATTTATGTCAATATCAGCTTATTATGAATCTATATCAACTACCATCAATCTTAAGCGATGAAAGTTGTAGAACAGTTCAAGATATTCACTGGCGATTACATAAATAATTTTGTGATTATTTCAGCAGGAATCCTGTCATCCGAGACAATGATTCCAGCAAGGGAAGCGAACATAGTGGAACACTTTCCCTCTGTACAAAGAGAACTCGATCATATCCGCCTATTATGTAGTCAGGTTCCAACAAGACCATCCTCAGACATTCCAACAATACTATCGCTTCAGATAAGATCAATCCACTTTCGCCAAGATGTCCACCGGACACCTTCCGATGGAAGACAAAGCCAAATCAATTTTGAGATTAAATTTAGCCTAAGGGGAAGATGTCACTGTGCGGGTTATTGAGACTGGACAATTGCGAGGCTATTTCTGTCTTCTTGTGTCTTCAGTAGTATACCAATCAGGCGAGACGAGTACACAGAGTGACATTCATTTTTCAGGTTCTTCGAAAACAAAGTTCAAGTTTTTGGCATAGAAAATTGTGAGCCTGATGAAAATGTGTTTTTGGTGTCGGATAGAAAAACCACCATATGTTACAAAATGCAATGAATGACAACAAATAACACGTTATTGCCCTCAAGAAAATAATATACTGATGGGTTTTTGCAGTAGAAAACTATAAGAGGGCAAAATGCGGTGTTTTGCCCGCCATCTTGAAATGTTAAATTTTTAGAGATGCCATGTGTGTTTTCTAATTATGTATGGTACAGTAGAGTCTTGAAAATACGAGTTAATTGGGGCTCGTGTCACCTCGGACTACTGAAAACTCGAATTATCCAAAAATTCTTCCAGGTTAAAACTTAACTCTATTCGGACGACATAAGGAGGAGCACGTTTTACTTCCTTGCTTAAAGAACAAAAATATTGTCTCCACAAAAAATTTATCACTCAAATTTGACCTTAAATTTCTCTTTTAATTACGTATAAACGAACCTTCACTTTACTTTTTACCATGTCCATCCTTATTTATGCGTGCAAATTTGTAGACAATCAAAACATACATTGTGGCTGTGCCTGAATCAGTTTCGATGAGTTTTGCCATGATGTCTGCATGTACGTGTGTGCGTTTGTATGTATCTTGGTTCTTGAATAACACAAAAACGTTTAGTTGAAAGTTTAAATTTCGTATGCAACTCAAGAGGCATAAAATTGTGAACCTATTTTTTTATTGCAATTGTATTCCAAAAGGGAGATTAATACGTTTTTTATGGCAAAACAATGTCTAGTTTTACGAATCAGGGTATTATCTCCAATGCATCTCTTAATCCATTCTTGAAAAGTTGATGAATATTTCGTGTCACTCAGGAAGTGTTGTTGAAACCAATATCTCAATGTATTTTTATTAATTACTATGTGTAGTTAATAAGTTTTACAGTTCCAAAAGATTTCTATTTTCAGATTTTATTGAAAACGATTTTTCTAGCTTCTAAAAAAATTAAGTTAAAATAAAAGTGAGGGACCTCGGATTAAGCGGAACCTCGAACTTTTGAGACTCGGATTTTCGAGACTCTACCGTATTTCATGCTCGGGAATAATATAATGGTTTTTAGAAGTAAAATATTATTAAAAATGAAGTAGGCGGTAACCTTTCGACAAACTAAAATTCTAAAATAATGTGATCGTGCAAAAACATTTAAATGCCCCCCCCCCCCCCCCCGCCTTCTTTTTTCTTCTCAAGTGATTTCTTTAAGAATTCACGTCTTTGAGAAATTGAAAATGTCAGAAAGAGTAACTGTATCTTGTACTCTGAAAATGAAACTTCACAGTTAGTTTTAAGTGGTCTGCTTTTTTGTACTACACAATGCTCTATTGAAAATTCAATATTTCTGACCTGCACCTTGACCAAAAACCGAACTGTAGTAAGAATTATTAGTTACCTTTCCTATTTCTTAATAGAGGGCGCAATAGAAGTTGTGATGCCAGATGCAAAAGTGAGATGGTAATGAATTGAAGAGAGGTTGGAATTCGGACGAGATGGATCGGATGTCCAGTGAATTTGTTTTTACTTCCTTTCACGAAAAAGGAAGTATTGTATTCGCGAAATAATTTTCACTCAAAAATCGGCCTTAATTTCCGTTTTGCTCGCCCTCGAATGAATACTGATTTTTTTTTTTCAACCCGACCACACGTGGATACATGTCTAAGAACGTATAGACACTTGAAGAATCCATTTTGACAATCCCCGAGTTAATTACAACGAGTTTTCTCGTGACGTCTGTATGTACGTATGTATGTGCGTATGTATCTCGCATAACTCAAGAACGGTATGTCCTAGAAAGTTGAAATTTGGCACATAGACTCCAAGTGGGGTCTAGTTGTGCATCTTCTATTTTGGTTGCATTCAGATGTTCCAAAAGGGGTTTTTTACACCTTTTTGGGGCAAAATCATTGTTAGTTTCAATGTGAACTCAAGCGGTGCTACAATTTGGCAAACACTTGGCAATATATCGCCAAGCTATTGGCCGCCAAGTTTTGTTGCCAACTTGGCGGCGAATTTGGCGGGGTTTTTTTTTTCTTTTCTTTAAATCTGGTTTCAATTTGGCCATATTTAGAGAGTTAACCATTGAATCACATTAAAACTGCCAATATTGGGAAAATTTATCTGTATAAAACGTTTTCTTTGCTTCGGTTCACAACAGACTTAAAATGAAAGTATTTAAAGTGTTATTTTGCTCACTCCGAGGCATTATTATCTTTAAATTGGAGTAAAAAGAAGTCATGTGATGCACACATCAGCTCGTTTGGTGTAGGTTTGTTCTTGTCCTACGAAAAATTTCGAGTTTGTTCGTAATTAAAATGTCTTCAATTAAGATTTGTGTGGACCTTTAATCACTATGGTCGCCAAACGTAGCATTCTAATTCGATGAATTTAATTCATGTAGCACAGACAGGATCGTGCACAGAAATTTTGGGGCCCGTCACAAATGACTTTTCCGCCCCCCCCCAACGTATTGTTTATCCCTATATTCCACGCCTAGTTTTAAAAATATTGGGCCCCTTCAGGCTCGGGCCTGCGTCAACAGGTGTCCCTCCCCCCACCCCAGTACACGCCCCTTAACACAGAAGAAGGCGAGGGTACCCACGAGGAAGAGTCCAGGGAGCAGAATGCGCCATTGAATTTATTTATTTTTTTGTTGGGGGGTCGGGGAGCGGGTAATTTTAGAAGGGTTTTGATCTCATTCAGGGGGGGGGGAGGGTCCGTGGCTTTTGAGTGGGTGCGCCATCGCATCGGCACAAATGGGAAGAAGGTGTTGCAGATGCGAAGTAAAGTGAGATTTGGAGTCTCAAAATGTAAAGGAAATTGAGCAACATATTAATGATGATGGACTTCCGTGTCTGTGGGGAAGAGGCTTTGTCTTTTTAGCCGGAGGTAGTGGGTTCGATTCCCACCGATGCCGTTAGTGTTATATTCTTCTTGATGTAAATCTTTCCTGTGTGTGTCTATAGGCAAGGTTCTTTCTACGCAGTCCTCCATGTATGTGAAGCTGTTTAGTTTCTATATAAATACAAAAATTAATTATGACTTGAATTTTGCGATAAATCCTGGAAGTCTCACTCAGTAAAGTTGTTTTGAAAAGTAAGGCTCGTGCCTTCTTTAAATACATGAATAAAAGGTTTTTGTATTTTCATTGTTTTGATCAACTACAAACACGTTTTCTCAATTTTCTCTACCATTCGCATCATTACATCGAACTTTCTTTCTAAGATGAAAATAGCAAAGACTACGTTTCACGATAATCAAAAATAAATATGGTAATTTACTGCGACGTTTCTTCCCAAAGAAATATTAGTTATTATTGAGAGTACAATGCAATATCAGGCACACAAATCATTTGGAACTTTAAGTAAATGATAATTTATCATTGAGAGATGACTGCAATGCGGCGTCGAGGACTATTCTATGAAAACGAACTCACGATGGAATAGGAATAACACATAAGTATGTTTGAAAAGAATGTTCGAGCTAGGTGTGACTAAATTTTATTCTAGAATGAACGATTATGTTTCATATTATCGATGCTTTTTTCCTCGATGTATCGATATTTATAATCGCTGTCTCAACGCTAGCAACAGGTATTGCAAAAGACACGGGCGTAGCTATAGCTTTTACATGAAAGAGCAGCTATCCGCTAAGTTAACTTGTATCCTCAGGATTACATTTCAACATATCGTTTCATGTAAATAAATCAGTGTTTGCATTTTGAAGCAATCTTTGGCTGATTTAAGGAGGAAATGGTTAGGAAGCTTTCCCCAGTAATATTTCCGAAACTGATGAGGTCCTTAATACTTAATTTAATAATCTCCTTTAGTTGACTTGATAGGCATATTTAGAGGCTAACGGAATTCTTTCAAAATGGAGTTCTTACAAGTGCAATTTTAAGAAAAGTTTATTTATGTAAGGGTAGAAGGAGGCCTTTTCCTAGAAAAAATATACGAAGCTTCAGTCTTAATAACGCACTTTTAAAATATTTTCGAACTTGGGGGGGGGGGGGGGAAACTTGAAGGATGGAGTATGTTTAGGGTTATTCCATGAGATTTTTTTTTTTTTTTTTTTTTTGAAATTAAAGCTTAAAAAGTGCAATTTTAAGTTATTTAAAGTAACGTTAGTCTTTGAGTGATCTGCTCGAAAATGTTCTGAATCTTAAAACCTTGAAAATCGCCACTGTCAACCATACGTCTCACACGCAACCACACAGTTGATCTTAGACAATTTTTTTTTTCAACTTTCATACGCATTATCTTTCATTGCAGTCAACGAGTTCCTAGTCGACCATAATAACAGCTGCTCTAGTTTATACTGCCGTGGGCAGGAAAACGGCAGTATCTGCAGAAATGAGTTTTCGAGATATTTTGAAGAAATGCGTGTTGGATTCAATATACTAACAAGGGAGAAATTTTGAAATTGGACGTTTTTTTCGCACTTTCTCTTCAGCGGAAACCATATAAGCAAGATTATTCTCTCCCAATGCTTGCACTCCCCAATGCTACTCTCTCAAGCCAATACTCCCCCCCCCCTTTTTTTTGTATTTAAACTCTCCCACGACCGTGTTCCATCATCCAGAGTTGGGCAAATTTTAATTTCATGAACAATTAACGATTAACAATTGATTAATTAGTAACCGTAACCACAACAACTAACAATTGATCCATTGTATTTGTGGAAAATTACAATTAACGATTAATTGTTAATTGTAGTTTACTACAGTTAACAATTAATTGTTAATTGTAGTTTGCTACAATTACAATTCTCATTTGTTTTGTAAATTTTTAATTAAAACTAATTCTTAAAAAAAATTACTGGTTTTGTGTAATAAACTGTACAAGCGACAGGTCTACCTGGGACGTGGACGCTGAATGAGTACCATATTATTATCTATTTAAATACACATGTTAGCAAGTAATAAAAGATCAATGCTCAACAGTAAATAATTAGTAATAAGTAACAGTAAATAATATGCTGCAGTAAATAATTTATTGCTCGTAACTTTATTACGAGCAATAAATTATTTACTGCAGCAAATGACTTTTCTCAAATCATCTTATGGCTCCAGCGGAATTTCCTCAGAGAAGGTATATTTCAAATAAAAATTAAAAAACTTTTTTTTCCTAATTTTTTTTACTAATAAAAGTCTAAATAACATCTGAGAGAAATTTCAGAAATGTATCTTATGTACATGATTAATTTTTTTTTTTTTTTTTTTTTTTTTGAGTGGTTGATCTCTGAGACCTCACCTCCCCTGTTATGCGTTAAACTAAAACAATGACTTACACGAACTTAAAACACTTAATTGAAACACAAACATTTACGTGTGGAAAAAGCTAGTCTAGACGAGACTAGTTCACTCGGCGAGCAAGCAATCAGCACTGAATGAAAATACGAAATTAAATAATACTTCTGACTCTTTACCCTGCGCTGTACCTACTGATACATAAAGTTAATTTTGAGTTTTAATTTTTTCATAAAACAATTTTAAAAATAATTGCAATTATTTTAATTGTGAGAAACGATTAACGTACATTAATCCAATTAAATTAATTGCAAAGGGCAATTGATAGTTTAATTGCAATTAATTTAATCGCAATTGATTTAATTGCAATTACTTTTTTAATCAATTAACAAGGCAATTGAAAAAATAATTGATTAATGCCCAACACTGCGCATCATCCCATTTGCTTGCTTTGCACTGAGGAAGGAGGCTGTTGCCTCTGAAACAGGTTTGCATTTTAAACTTTCCAATCTTTTATTTATGCTTTTAAACGTTGTGTCATTAGTTTCATCTATTTAATGCATAAATTTCATGCTTTTTGAAGCTTGTACTATAAAGCTAACGTACAATAGATGTCAAAAATGCAAAAAAAATGAAAAATGTGCAGTTATTGCTCTTTGTTTTCCCGCGGCAGTATTGAGTTCTATCCAAATAAGTTTTGGATTACATTATAGGTTTTTCATTTCATTATGGATCAAATTAAGTATGAGGTATCAAAATCAACTCAACCCCCTTTTTTTTAATTTCACAGTAAAGCAAAAACCATTTCACGCTTTGCATGAACACTTCATCTATCCAACAGATATTGTTTTCCCTTTAAAAAACATTCGGTGTACGCCTCCTTTCTTCTTTTCTGTTTTGAACGAGCAGTGTTCCGCCGTGCTAAGCACAAATGTCGTATCTGCACTTTTTGTCAAAATTGAGTTATTGTCATGAAGTGGTTCTTTATAAAACTTGTCTACATAGTATAAAATGAAGTCTCCAAAAAGCGTATGTGTGTTAGAACGCGCAAAATTCGAGAACTACCCGTCCGATTTCGCTGAAATTTTCAGTTTGTTTCTTTAAGCCCGGCAAAGTTTGCAGATTGGTTCGAAGAAATTTCGAATGATAGTATTTCTTTCATTCTAATTTAAGATCCAAGTAAATTACCGACCCAATAGTCATTTACTGAACTAACTGTAAATATTGGGCCCCCCGGTAATTTACTGAATATACCATGCCTTGCCTTCAATCCTCGAGTTGAACCGAATCATTGCTTCGGTCACTCGACTGGTCTGCGCTAATTCTATATTAGCTACCAGTTTGTTTGGCACTCTTGGCTTCCTTAAGAGGTTTTCCATCTCCAGCTCAATCACTTTCCTATGCCGAGCTCATGCGTGCTAATAAGCACGAAACTGTAGTCCTCGGCTGGAAATGACTGAGCTGGCGGTGTATTTCATGTACATCTGCTTTAGCCCTGGCTATTGTGCGGTAATTTACTGAACAATCCAAATTGTTTTTAAAATACAGAATGGATGGAAATATATACAAATAAAGTGCCTTTTAAACAATTGAATTGCATTTATTTCTGAAAAACGATTTGAACAGTATATTCAATGTCGTTACAGTAAAATTATTTCAAAATAATTCAACACATTAAAATTGAAAACGAATAAAATACAATAGCTGGTTCACATATTCTCACATATCGACCGTATAAAAAGCACAACTATGTAAGTCATTAAAAGCTTAAATAAAGTGAACTAACTGCCGTTACATAGAATAAACAAAAAAACATAAAAATAACATATCTTGACTAAATTACACAGTGAAAAGCGGCTACAACGATCAAAATTAAAGATTTCAAACATTGAACATGGAAAAATGCAACAAATTGATACCATTCATAATATAGCAAAAAACTTAATGAATTTCAAAACATAACAGTAAGCAAATCTGGAGGAAACATACAAATTCTCTCAAATCTTATAACACGTACAACCACTTGTCAGATGAGTCTCTTACAACAAGAAGCCTTCACACGAGAAAAAAAACTAATCAAGACTGAAGGCAATACCAAAGATGGTGGCTGACAGATCAAAGTCCATATTTGATCAGTCAACGTTTACAAAAAGAAACTAGACTTTTTCAAGAATGAAGATAAGACGATCTAGTTTTTTTTTATGTGAACATCTAGCCGTTGACAGATTAAAGTTCCTATTAGATCTTCCAAAGGACTCTTTTACAACAGGAAATCGTCGCGAAACTAGTTAAGACTGAAGATGAGACGATTTGGGTGTCTTTAGTGAACATGTAGACGTTGAAAGATTAAAGTTTTTATTTAATCTGTCAACTTCTATAAGTTCACTTAAAAAACTAATATTAGTTTAAGAATAGACACGACGATTTAGTTTTTTAAGTGAACGTATAGACGTTGACAGATCGAATTGATCTGCCAACGTCTATATGTTCACTTAAAAACCTAGACTTATTTCATGAATGAAGATAATAAGACGATCTAGTTTTTTTTAAGTGAAAATATAGACGTTGGCAGATTAAAGTTCCTATTAGATCTTCCAAAGGACTCTTTTACAACAGAAAATCGTCGCGAAACTAGTTAAGACTGAAGATGAGACGATTTGGGTGTCTTTAGTGAACATATAGACGTTGAAAGATTAAAGTTTTTATTTAATCTGTGAACTTCTGTGTCTACTATATGTCCACTTAAAAAACTAATATTAGTTTAAGAATGAAGACACGACGATCTAGTTTTTTTAAGTGAACGTATAGACGTTGACAGATCGAATCGATCTGCCAACGTCTATATGTTTTCTTAAAAATCTACACTTATTTCATGAATGAAGATAATAATACAATCTAGTTTTTTTTTTAGTGAACATATAGACGTAGGCAGATTAAAGTTCTTATTCGATCTTCCAGAGGACTCTTTTACAACAGGAAATCGTCGCGAAACTATTTAAGACTGAAGACGAGACGATTTGGGTGTCTTTAGTGAACATGTAGACGTTGACAGATCAAAGTTCTTATTTAATCTGTCAACGTCTATATGTCCACTTAAAAAACTTGTATTAGTTTAAGAATGAAGACACGACGATCTAGTTTTTTTAAGTGAACGTATAGACGTTGACAGATCGAATTGATCTGCCAACGTATATATGTTCGCTTAAAAATCTAGACTTTTTTCACGAATGAAGAAAATAAGACGATCTATTTTTTTTTTTTTTAAGTGGACATGTAGAGACAGACGTTAACATATCGAAGTTTTTATTTGATCTGTCAAAGGAGTCTCTTACAACAAGAAACCCTCGCATGAGAAAAAACTAATCAAGACTGAAGGCAATACCAAAGATGGACGCTGACAGATCAAAGTTCCTATTGGATCAGTCAACGTTTACAAAAAGAAACTAGACTTTTTCAAGAATGAAGATAAGACGAACTAGTTTTTTTTAAGTGAACATATAGACGTTGACAGATTAATGTTCCTATTAGATCTTCCAAAGGACTTTTACAACAGTAAATCGTCGCGAAACTAGTTAAGACTGAAGACGAGACGATCTGGGTGCTTTTAGTGAAGATGTAGACGTCGACAGATCAAAGTTCTTATTTGGTTTTTTGGCAGGTTTGCAGAAGCTCGTCGTATGATTGATCCGCGTCCGTACAGGGTAGAAACTCAGGAAATACGTGCCACTTCTCACTTGATAGCCTGAAGTGCACGCAAGCCCAGGCCAGTGCTGAAGATGTAAAGAATGGCATTCACAATACCGATGGCCTGGAATAGAAAGAAATTACGTTATTGAAGAAGCATTTTTAACTCAGAAAAAGAAATCACGTCATTGACAAGAAACAAGTAAAGATGAAAATGATGTCAGTTTTGATTCATAGAAAGAAATTACATTATCAACACAAAAGTATTTTTGAACTCATATAATGGAATTATGTTATTGAAAAGTTTTTTTTTTAACTCCAAGAAAGTAATTATGTCATTGACACAAAATCCTCTTTTAAACTCATAGTAAGAAATTACGCCATTGGCAAAAATGTATTTCCAACTCATAGAAAGATATTACGTACGTTTTCGATAATTAAGAAAGTCATTGATAAAAAACAAGCAATGATGAAAATGACGTCAGTTTGATTCATAGAAAGAAATTACTTTATCGACAAAAATCTTTTTGAACTCAGATAAAGGAATTACGTTATTGACAAGATTTTTTTAACTCCAAGAAAGTAAGTGTGTAATTGACAAAATCCTCTTTTAAACTCATAGTAAGAAATTACGCCTTTGCAAAAAAATATTTATAACTCATAGAAAGATATTACGTACGTTTTCGATAGTTAGAAAGTCATTGACAAAAAAACTAGCAGGAGACGAAAATGACGTCCATTTTGATTCATAGAAAGAAATTACATTATTGACAAAAAATATTTTTATACTCATACAAAGGAATTACACAGACGTTACTGACAAGTTTTTTTCAACTCAAAGAAAGTAATTGTGTCATTGACAAACGCCTATTACGCTATTGGAACAAAGGGGCCACTTATTAATTACGTAAGGGTCCCGAAGGGGAGGGGGGGTTTGAAAAATCTCTACATACCGTTACTTTGGGAGGGACCGGGGGTCAAACTGATTCTTACGTAATATTTTTCTATTCTATGTTTTGTATTAGAAATCACGGGGTGAAGCGGTTTGGCAGGGTTCATATTTGATTTGCGTCCTGAAGTTAAAACACGTATTAGGATGAGCTGTTTTTTAATTGTTTTACAAAGAATGAATAGTATAAATATAATAAGCGAAATGCACTCTGGTATGTATGGCATGTTCATTTTTAATAAGTAGCGCTTTACAAAAAAAATGTCGATAAAACATTCAATCTAGATTTCAACTTTTTAGTAAATATTTCTTTACACGTATAGATTTTAAAAATAATTTAATAATAGTGATTTTTTTGCGATTCCAGTGATGTAAGGTACATTAGACAAAGAACTGTATTGAAATGTTTGTTTATGCTACGCGTAGCGTATTTAATTACGCTGCGCGTAACAGTACTTAAAGTATTAGATAACGTGGACAAACCAAGACGTCAACTAGAGCAATAGAATAATATAACTTTTTTGTTAAAAAATAAAAACCTTTGATTCACGTCAAACTCGGAATTTTAGTGTAACTGATCCTTTTTCTAACTACATTTTGAAAAACGAAATCGAATCTATAAGAATAGGGGGGAGGGGGGTGAAAATCTTATATACCCTTACATTGGGGAGGGGGGACAAAAATTCCCAAAATCATCCTTACGTAATTAATGAATGGACCCAAAGTACAGTGAAACCTGTGTAAGTTGACCATCTGCGGTGCACTAATTTAGTGGTCAACTTACAGAGATTGATTAATATGATAAGGGATAATTCCGTGCTGAAAAAGCGGTCAACTTAGATAGGTGGTCGATCAACTTACAAGGGTGATCAACTTTAGAGGTTTTACTTTTAACTCATAGGAAGAAATTACGTTATTGGCAAAGTATCTTTTGCCAATTAACTCATAATAAGAAGTTATGCTACTGACCAAAAAGTATTTCATAGTTCATACAAAGAAATTACGTTGTTGATAAATAAAAAGAAATTACGACATTGAAAAAGTATAATTTTAACTTATAGTAAAAAAATATAATATTGACAAAAAAGTATTTCTAACTTATAGAAATAAATTACGTTTTTGACAAAGGTCTTTTCAACTAATAGAAAGAAGTTGCGATACTGATAAAAGTCTCATTTGAACCCATAGGAAGAAATTTCCCTACTCACAAAATAAAAAAGTATTTCTAACACATAGAAATAAATTTCGTTATTAATATAAATCTTTTTTAGTTCATAGAAAGAAACTATGTAAGTGAAAAAATTCTCATTAAACTCATAAAAAGGAATTTTATTATTGACAAACGATTTTTCAGCTCAGAGAAAACACTTACGTTATTTATAAAAGTCTCTTTAACTCATAGAAATAAATTGCGTGGTTGACAAAAAAGTATTTAACTCATAGAAAAAATTGTTCTTTAGAAAATGTTTTTAGCTCATAGAAAGAAACTTTGTTAGTGAAAAAATTCTCATTAAACTCAAAAAGAGGAATTTTATTATTAACAAACGATTTTTAGCTCAAAGAAAGCACTTACGTTATTTACAAAAGTCTTTTTTAACTTAAATTGCGTTGTTGATTGACACATTTTTGTGAACAGAAAAAAAGCATACTACTAAACATTTGTGCACACATCAATGTTGGCAAAATTTAAAAACTAGGCATCAACTGGAAGTGGAATGTTGAATACAGTTTACACTTACCCCAGCAGTTATATAATATTTTTCATATCTCCTTTGGTAGCCCAAGATCACAACCGACAGTCCAGACGACAAATATAACGATGCAGAGACCAGATGATACAGGACAAACTGAAAGGCAAAGAAGAAACACGGTATAGGAAAAATAATAATGGACATACATTATAAATTTCTTATAGTATCTAAAATATCAATATGTAAGATGAACGAGCTGAAACGACCTGAAGTCATGTGAAACATCACATGACTTCCTTTTACTCCAATTTAATGCCATTTCCCCATTATTGGCATTTTTAATATGATTCAATAGTTTATTCTCTAAATATTACCAACAGTGGCCAAATTAAAATCAGATTTTTAAAAAAATGCCAAATTTGTCGCCAAGTTGGAGACAAAACTTGGCGAACAAAATACTGGCGCTATATCGCCAAGTTTCCGCCAAATTATAACACCACTTGAGTTTACATCGAAATTAACAATGATTTCCTCCCAAAAGGGTGCATAAGACCCCTTTAGAAATACCCGAATGCAACCAAAGAGGGAGGTGCACAACTAGACCCCACTACAAGTCTACGTACTTAATTTCAACATTCTAGGACATAAAGTTCTTTAGTTATGCGGCATACATACACACATCCGCACATACAGACGTCGCGAGAAAACTCGTCATAATTAACTCGGAAATCTTCAAAATGGATATTTTGCGTGTCTATACGTTCATAGAGTTCTACGTGTGGTCGAGTCGGGGAAAAAAAAAAACCCTCAACATTCGAGGGGGGGGGGGTGAGTAAAAAGAAAATTAAGGTCGATTTTTGTGTGAAATTTTTTTCGCGAATACAATACTTCCATTTTTGTAAAAGGAAGAAATAAAAAACATTAAAAATTCATTTACTGGTTTACTTAAATGAATAAGTAACGTGGCTATGATAGACAATGACATATTAAGAACACCATGAAAACAGGCCGGAATCTATAAATGTTGCCCCCCCCCCTTCTCGGAAAAGTCAGCGGGGTCCCTGTTTACTAGATTTATATTCCACTATGTGCCGTGGGCTCCTAGATCCTATGGGCCCCAATACTTTGAGGGGTCTGCTTGTACGTAGATCTGGGCTGCATGGAGACTTTCAAAGCGTTTCTTTGGGAATTTCATTTAAAGAAAAAAAAAAAGCGAGCTCTCAAATATGATAAAACATTCTTACTTAAAAGTAATACAAATTGTCCAAACTAAATAATTAAATTCATTTTTTAAAGCCCTGATAATAATTTAACGTTAGGAAGTCATGAACGGCATAAGAAAATTTTAGCATTATAATCACTTCTACAACCTAGGGCAAGCCAAGACCGTCTCAATCAGTTTCCTCCATCCCGCTCTGTCAGAAACAGATCTGTTTTTGTTATTATAATCACTAAAGCAGCTAATAAAAGGATAAAATCGGTCAAGTTCCAGCAGCATAGTATTGAAATTCAAATGTTGAAATTTCATCTGTGCCCCACATTTGATATATTTCGAAAAGAAAAATTTCACCATGAAATATTAGTTGCCCACACAAACATTTTTCTCCATCAAGTTGATACATTCGCCTCTCGTTATAACAACCCCTGTCGTCAAAACAAAATTGGTCGCTGTAATGAGAGGTCGTTATAACGTATTGTGTATTATTAACTCACTTTTAAAAATGCATGAATAATCTCGCATAATTATGCATTGTTTTTAAGCAAAATCAAGAAACTAAAAATAACTTGTAAAAATTTTTGTTAGTTTCTTTCTCTTTTTGAAGATTTTATGCTGCAATTATTGTAGAAGCTTTCCGTTTCTTAGGCTTTTTCAAAAAAATATAATTTTTGATGTCTACCATTTGTGTGCGGTGTTCATCAATTCTTTGACCCTATACCAGCAGATAATTCTTTTCAATGGAAATGTTTTACCTTTAGACCCATAAAAGTTTTAAGTATTAGTTTTAGAATAGTTAGTCCTGAGGATAATACAAAAACTGAAACTTAGTTTTGTACGTTATATTGGAAGGAACGGTTCAGTTTGGTAAAATAACATTGCATCAATGGAACAGGAAACGGGACTGCATATATCGGTCGCTATAACGGAAGGGTCGCAGTAATAGGAGGTCGTTCTATAGAATGTTGACTGTATAACGTAAATTCACGAAGATACATACGCGTTCATAGCCAAAAACATACGGCTAATGATTAATACACATATTTAAAAAAAATCGATCTTTTTCCACAAACAAAGGCACTTAGTAGACTTTCAAGAGCCAGTAAAAAAGCTTGGAGTGCGATAAACTTGCATTTTGTACGCATATTCAATGCAGATTACGTGATTATTTTCCACCAAAAGCTCGTAACGGCGGTTGTACTTGGTGTTGCAGAATCCATTGTTTGCATCTGCAACTTGGGTTTTGAGCTGTGACGCAATCGGAAAACTCATGAAAGAAAACAATAGCTTTTACGAGTAATTTAATGCACGAATTAGTCGCGTGGATCCGAGATGGAAATTAAATCAAAACTGAAGTCAATCGTATTTTGTCAGAGTTTCGTAAAAGCTCACATAAAGTTTGTTCTCTGGTGCCTTAAATCAAGACAGGAGGACGTGAGCGAAGAAAACAAATCATTTAGTGGTGAGGTTCATTAAAAAATATCTCCAGATAGAGCAGAGTTTATGTCTCCCATTATTAAATCACTTTCGTAAGAATGATTCACGAACCTTTATCACATAGAGGTTACAATTTTAACCCTTATTTTGTAAGGTTATTTTTTGCAATGTAAGTGGTGAAGTCGGGGGTGTAACATTGAATCATGACAGTTAGTTTAGCACTCTGTAAACAAGTATGTTATTCAAATGAAAGAATTGTAATTTTTAAATCAAAATACGTTTTGCACTGTTTTTTATAAAGGCAAGCAGGCACGCTATTAAGGGGTCAGGGGAGGGTCAGGAGGGAGCAATTTCCCCCCTGACTTTGAGAAATGAGTGTACTTTTATACAGATATATGGGAGTAGTTTTTGTTCGTTTTCGATACAAAAGGTACTTATGTACCCCTTGAACCCCCTCCGTCCCAGCGAAAAAATTTGAAAAAACGGGTCTGAAAGTAAATACAGTATAATCCGGTTACAGCGAACTTCAAATGACCGCTAAGTTTGTTCGTTGTAACGGGAATTTCATTGCAATGGAATTCAACCAAGGTAATGGAAACTAAATCGGGACTGAAAGTTTATTTCGTTGAAACGGATAATTCGTTTTATTGGTATTCATTGTATCGAGATTTCACTGTATTCATTTTTCAGTTAAATGTTGCAGTATGCAAAGGACTAACATTAGAATGATTTCATACACGTTTAAGTAAGATACAGTCACATTATTCAAAGAAACTCATAAAGCTCAACCATAAACAATCAACCAAAACATTTTTTATAGTTAGTAATTAATTGGTTATACTGTGAGTTACTGTTTGACAGCGGATTGTATGTAATTTGGCAATCTGCCAAGTAAAGACTATTCCATCTGAAGGAAAAATAACGATGGGATTTTGATGCACTCGTTTTATAATGTCACTAGTGCCTTATTCATTTATTGTATTCTCTAAAATAAAATAAGGGAAAACAAAAATAGTTACCTTGGAAATAACAAAAAGGAAAGAAAATATTTTCATTTCGTTCAGGAACGTAAAAGCAAAATGGCAAGCAGAAAACTTTGTTGTGAATAAATAAATCAATTCATATTTGCCGTGAGAATATAGATCAAATATACTTTAGATTAAAAAAATGTTGCTGAGAGCAAATTTTCATTTTTACAAAACTAAGGCTAAACAATAGAGAGGCAAAACTGCACATCTGTAACAATTCAACACCCCTATAAACTAATAGATACGTCCATTTCCGCCTATAAACCGGATATTAGCCTTTCCATATGTAATCGATGGTCAGACAGTAATAGGCTCGTTAATGGGCCGCAATTAATACTTACAAACAGGGATTTGGGAACATGATAAAAAGTTCTGGATGCCAACACAGATGAGACCAGCAGCAAAAACGTCGTCATCAGGCAGCCGTAGGCCACCATCATGAGGGCCGTAGATTCTCCGAACGATATGAAAGCTGCCACTGTGAATTCATTTTCTGAGAGGACGGCCTGGGCCTGGTAGCTGCCCATATCTGCCACCAATCCAATTGTCACAGCGCCCAATATCTGAAAAAAAAAAGAAAAGAATATCAAGTCAAGCTGAGAATCTTGAATGTTGAAGCACAAACTATCATTCATTTCAGGGGTGCCCACAGGGGAAGGGGATTACGGCGCAAGTTGCGGCATCAAAATATTTGGGGGGATTTTTTGAAATATTTTTTATTTAAAGGGTGACACTACCTTTCAAACATTTTTCCTTAATTTAAATAAATTTTATATTTCTTTGAAACCATAACATGCATACTTATTTCGTACTCAATAATTTATTTTCAAAATTAAAAAATCTTGCCTACATTTTTTAAAAATTCAAAAAATAGAGCAAAATTTAAATTTTTTAAAATTCCTAAGGCTTTTTATTTTTGTACTAATTTAAAAAGTTTTTTGCTAAACTCACTATAATCATCTCTAAACATCTGTGCATTCATTTGCTCATGAGTTTATTAGAAAATTTTCTGTGAATAATTATGTAAAAAATCAAAGTTTTTTTTTAATTTTGTTTTTTAAAGGTTTAACAATCTCTAAACATTTGAGTAGTTAATAAAATGCTTATCCAATGCACAGTTTTGTCAAATATGTTATCCCAATTGCAAAAAGTATTACTTTAAAGCTCTATCTTTAACAGAAAAAGATCCTTATGGATTCTAATGACATGAAAACACAAGAAACCCATCATCAAGAAAAAGCAATCTGAAGTTTTTCTTTTGCATAAGAACACACAGCGAACATAACCTAAAACCACTCATATTTTTTTAAATATTTGAACTAAACCAATGAAACTTTTCCCCTGTGTTCAGAATAGTTTTTAGTTTTGAAATATGCAATAAAATTTTTTTGATCGTTTCATCATATTTGAGGTACTGTAACCCCTTAAATTATTTATTTTATTTTGTTAAAATTTTATTTCATTTATTTATTTAGTTTGTGTGTGTATGTTATAGGCGTAGCACAGAACTTTTATAATAAAATAATAATTAAAAATAATTAAATAAATTAAAAAGAAATATTTAAAAAAAAATAAATTTAATGAAAAAAGATAGATAAAAAATAATAAAAAGAAAAGAGGGTTGAAATTTTTATTTGTTTATTTTTTTTTGGGGGGGGGACAATGCGCCATTGAACTTGGGGAATGGACACCCCTGACTCATGTGAACAAGATTATAACTCCCTCCATTGTAAATTAGTCCCTACGTCAAGGACAAATGCAGAAATTTTTCAAGGAGGGACGGTTGATTTTTTTTAAAACTAACCTCTTACTTCGCATATCTGATATACACATGCTTGGAGGGGGAGATGAAGCATCGTTTTTATCTAAATTCTAAAACAACTAAATTATAGAGGTTTATCCAAAGAGGTCTCCGAATCTATTCATTCCCTTTTCCGTTGAAAGAGGTACTCTAAAATTGCACTTAAAAGCTTAAATGTCGTAATAAATCCGAGGGAATGTTTCGAAATACCCCCCCCCCCGAACATCATCCAAGATCGGTTAAAATTGCGCTTTTTGAAACTTCAGTTTCGAAAAATTTTCGGAGGAAAGTCGTGGAAACCGTTTTTTCCCCTAACTCTACTAGAGATGTCTACAATGGACACTTTAAAAGTTGAACTTTGTAAAATGCATGAGGGAAAGTCTCCAGACTCCTCCTCATAACATAACTAAAGATCGTCTGAAATTACTTTTCTGAAACTTGAATCCTGAAAATTCTCCGGGAGGGAGACTCGAATCCCATTCCTTTCTTTAACGTCGATAATAGAGATTTGATGTCCCTAAGCTCTGCAACCGAAATTTCTAAAACATTTCTTTTCTTCAGGGCAAAAACTCACCTAGGTATCGAAAGGCTGACAAACACAATATAATTATAACGCAAGGATAGAAAATACATTAAATCAAAAGTGTTCTTAGAAAACAGTTGCTCTCTTCCGAAATTGAAGTTTTTAATTCACTAGCTGCGTTGTCCGGTGTTACATGGTCCTCCTCGAAACTAAAAATTGTGTCAAGTGACGCATGTTCAACGATCAGGTTTAAAAAAAAGAAGAAGAAAAAAATAGTGCAAAATGTAATGTCTACGTACCAACAAGAACAATTTTATGACGCAAGATTTAAATTTAGATCTCTTTGGATTTTTTCAAAATTCTAAAGAATTAGTCATTGTTATTAAAAGACGGAAATGTTCCGTTTCACGGTTTTTCTAGGGACTGAAAACCTCCCTACGTAGATTCCGGAGCATCTGAGGCCTCTGTGTCAAATTTAGCTAAAATGTGACGTAAATTGAATATTATAAGGAACACCCACATACATACAGACATTGAAAACCAAGATTCAATTTTACAACTGAAGCAGAAACATCAATTTCAGCACTTTTCCTGGACGAAAGAAAAACTTTTTAGATAGTAGCCACTACCGTAGAATCAGCATTAACCCGTAACAGGGGAGGTACGGTCTCACAGAAAAAATTTCATCCGATGACCCCTATTTTATTTTCAGTCCGATTGAATGGTTTTTTCCAATAGCTTTTTGTTTTGTGACCTTGAAAACCCCTTTTGCTTATCAGCATCTTTCGGCGAGTGCACATGGTTTAAATTTCATTGCAATCTTTAAAAGCGGTCTGTGAGACCGCACACCGCACCTCACCTTCAGTGTTGCAATTTTTGGCAGTAGTAGACAGGGCGAACCGTTTAAATAGGAGTTTCTTTATCTTACCCGCGTTATGCAGAATAAATACAAATTATTCTAGTTGAAGTTGAGAGTTTTTTGATATGTTCACAAAAAATACTCAATGATGTTTTAGGGACAATAAAGGCAGAACTATTCCTGGAAATACGACGCGAAATACTTATAGTTAAAAGACTGTCAAAATTTTCTTGTAACGTAATATAATCAATTTTCTGGTATTAAAATGTTCTGTATATATTAAACACTTAAAACAAAATCATTAATAAATAATAGAGATTAATTTTATTACGAGTAGTAAATTATTTACTGAAAAATATTAATTATCTTGAAAAATCTTAAGACTCTAGTAAAATTTCCTCGGAAAAGGTATTTTTTAATTCAGAATTCAAAAGTATTTTTTTTCCTGTGCTAATAAAAGTGCAAAGAGAACTTAAGGGAAGTTGCAGGAATGTATCTTAATTACACAATTTTTAAAAAATCTGAAAGTAGAGCGGTCTCTGAGATATCACGTCCCCTGTTATGTCTTCCTTTTTCACCTCCCGTGTTGCGGGTTAAAACTACCTTCCATGTTTCAATACTCATAGAATTAAATTGCACCTTCAAGGAAGGCCATTTTGGATATCCGTTAACATACATATTATGGCAAATAATCAAAAGATTTTCGTAACCGGCATTGTGCGATTTAACGCTGAAAAAATAACGCTGAAAAAGTTTTCCCCACGGTTCTTTTTGTGCATTGTTTTAAGTTTTTTCCGATGATGCTGTGAAAGTCTATCTTAATTTCTCAGGAATATAGGTTCAGGGCCGCGCCGTCCCTATGTGCAAAATCGTGCGACGCACGACGGCGCCAGAGTCAAAAAGGCGCTGGACTCTAGCAAACAAAAATGCTCTAAACGGGGAAAATCTCTTCTGCCAAAAAAATAAACCTGAATTTTATTATATCGAGCCCTATCAAGCTTATGTGATGCCCAAGTCCTGGCAAAATTGGTGCCCTTCTCTCTAGAAAATCTGCACACTTTCGTGTGGAAGTTTTTTTTTTTTTTTTTTGTAAAGGAAGACATAAACAAATTTACCCTCTTTTGGTGCCCCTAAAACCCCTACTTTTTAAAAAAATAAATTGAATGCCAAACTTTTTTTTTTCCACGTATGTATTTACAAAAGCTCAACCGTCTACAAAATCTCATTCCTGGTGTTAACTACAGTTTCGTCAATCGTCACTGCACAACGGCGCTCAAAAGACATTTGCACGACGGCGCCGATCAGGCTTGGCGCGGGCCTGTATAGGTTATTTTTCGTTACTTTCAGTCACAGAAATTAAACAAGGTGTGAAGAAAATGCGCTTCCTGTCGTAAAATTACACATTAAACTAGCTCATTTATTATTTGCCGCTCTTTGGGATAAAGATCATCGGATTAGAGCCACATAACACAACAACACATGGACAAAAGTTTGGAACAGATTTCAAGGTTAAGAGCAACACGTCAGCTGGCCAAACAAGTTGAAGAGAAAACACGAACATATCCGTATTTGCACTCGGTGTTGAACGCACGATTAGTCCAAAGAGTTTCCGTTCCGCTCGTAAAGACTAATTTAGGCCGAGAAAACCCAAATAAGCTTTTCGAAGACAATCTTTTGATATGAATCGTCTGACTGAGGAGTTAGTGGTTGGAAGCAGTTGACCGTAAGCATGGATTGTTGATTTCAAGATACGAGTTTTGTGGTTTCAATCTTGCTGATTTATAAATTAAATAAGAGAGATTAAATTCGTGCATGAAAGTGTAAGACTAAAAGTGTCAATACATCAGAAGGTATTAGTCATCCGAAAAAACCCTTTACCGCAAAAGATAAAGCAGGCCTTGGCATTAAGTTTCAGACGTATTTACCAGGGAATCACGCGAATTAAATAGTGTAATAATGAAAAAGGTTTATACAGGTAGCAATCAGGGCCCCAATAACTAAAAGTGAGGCCCTAGGCTCACAATAATTTGGAGGCCCCTTGAAGACTCTATAGCGGAATGCAGTGGTTGATTTACAGGTTTGGGGCCCATTGAAATGCATTTTTGGGGGCCTCATTGTCTGTCACAGAACTTTATGTAAATTATTTATCATGTGCATTTATGAATGCCCTTCGGGGCGCCCCCTCATAATTGTGACATGGTAAACCGCGTCGTCCCTATGTGCAAGGGATGCGTCGTGCTGCTCACGACGGCGCCGGAGTCAAAAAGGCGCCGAGCTCTACCAATTAAAAATGCTCCTAATGGGGGGACCAAATCTTCAACCAAAAAAAAAAAATAATAATAATAATAATAAATAAAATTGAAATTTACACTATACACTGTTCGACATTGAAAATGCAACACCAAGAAGGAGTGGTCAGAAAGTGATGAAATTTGAAAAAAGGCAGAAGCAGCAAGGAATAATAAACGATCTTAATTTCAAAAGGATAGGCAGAATACAGAGCGAGAACGGCGTTGACTCAGTAAGGTTGTAGGGGGACCACCGCGGACAGCAATACACGAAGAAACACGTCTAGTATTAGAGTCAATAAGGGTGTGGATGGTGTCCAGAGGGGATGGCTCTCCATTCCCTTTCAACCATTTGCCAGTTCGTCTTCTGAACGAGGCAGGGACAGAGTCTGCAAACGGCGTCCAATCACATCTCACACATGTTCGAGTGATAACAGGTCAGGAGTGTATGGTGGCCAGGGAAGCATATGTGTGCCTTGGCATGTTGGCAGATACGAGCACTGTGTGGTCGGGCGTTATCTTGCTGAAAAATTGCATCAGGTAGCCCTTGAAGGTAAGGGATTGCCACCGGCCGCAGCACATTATCCAAGTATCGTTAAGCCGTCATAGCGCCCTAAATACGAACTAGAAGTGATATGGAATTGTACGCAATTGCGCCCCAAACAATTATGCCACGTTGTCGTGCGATGGGACGTTCCACAGTTACTGCAGGATTAGATTGGTCTCCACGTCGACGCCACACACGGATGCGGCGACTATCACCGGATAAACAGAAGCTGGATGCATCTGAGAACACGACATTCCGCCATTCTGTCATCCACGTCACTCTAGTCCGGCACCATACTAAACGTTGCTGTCTATGTTGTGGGGTCAATGGCAGTCTTCTTAGTGGACGCCGTGATTGCAAACTATGTGCGACCATACGACGGGAAATCGTTGTGGTTGACACGGGAACATTCAGGGTATCTTGCACCTGCTGCAGAATCGAGGAACAAGTGACTTGTGGATCTGCTACAGCTTGTCGGTGGATGCGTCGATCCACGCGTTCTGACGTCACTCTGGCTGCCCCTGAACCCCTCAATCTTGCCACATTTCGTTGTTCCAACCATCTAGGCAGGCATCCCACTCTGCGGCCTAGTGAATAGTGTACTGAATACTCTTTTTTTGCGCTAAAAAATGTTTGAAGCATACATTTCCGTAGCCCTTACTTAGATAATCTTAATGAAAATGAATCATGAATGTTCCTAAATTGTGTTTTAAGATTACATTTTTTATTCAAATTTTACAGAAAAGATACTTTTTGTCACTATTATTTCAATTGTTCATTTAAAATTACTATTTTATTTTTTTAAACAACGAAGAGTTTGCCTTTTTCTTTGTTTGTTGCATCACTAAGATGAAATTGGCGGTCCCACTTCTGAAAAACTGGAGGGGTGTAGCACCCCCCCCCCCCTGGCGTCGGCCCTGTCATGACCCTTCTCTTCGGAGAAGTAAGGACATTTTGTTCTGCTTACTACAACGACACCAAAGACTAGTTTCTTTCTGAACACTTTTACTCTCACGATGCAATTTCCAACAGCAATAATAATACCAGAATTCAGGCGTGATTAGTAGGGCCGGAACTCCGTCCCGGTATTTTTTTCTCCTACTCACCATCTAAAATCCTCCTAATTTTTTTTTTTTTTTTTTTTTTTTTCATCTTTTATAACCATATAATAAATAAATTTGTTTTAAAATCGGTAAGTCGAAATTAGTGCTTTAAAAAAAAAAAAAGATGTCACATTTAGCTACATATAAATCAGGGGTGCCGACCCAGGGGGAGGGGATCATGTCGTAGACTGCGCCATAAAAACTTAAAAGGGGGTGCTTTGAAGGGTATTTTTCACTTTTGTGGGAGGGTCTTGCTTTTGGGGGATCTTTGCGATATTTAGGGGCGTGCGCCCTTGGTCTTAGGGGGTGGGCACTTGTGTATAAATTTTATTTGTGTTTGGCACTTTTTATTTCAATATCCTTTAGAAACAAATATAATTTGAAGTTTTTTTTTTGAATTGTATCAATGTTTGACGCATTTAAAAAAAGTTTATCCAATTATATCGAGTAAGATTATTTATTTTTCTGAAGATACCCTTCCCCCTTTTTTTGAGCAATCACATTGCTTATTGTTCTTATTTGACTGTTTTGAAGTCCTATGATTTTATTTCCCCCGCCTCCCTCTGCAGCACCACCGTCGGCCGACCTCACGATGCTGCTCCTCTAGCGAAAAAAGTCTCCAGGTTGCGTCCACATCCTACATACACACGCATATACACTCACACATATATACATGCACACACATACCTACACACATGCATACCCACACACACGCATACCCACACACACGCATACCCACACACACGCATACCTACACACACATGCATACCTACACACACATACTTACACACATACACACCCTCACACACGCATCCCTACACACACATGCATACCTACACACACAAATACACATTCACACACCTGCACACACACACACACACACACACAAATACAAATACACACACACATACACACCCTTCTACATACGCACACCTACACACACAAATACACATTCACACACCTGCACACACATACACACACTCATGCCTGCACACAGACACAAATACACACGTCTACATACACACACACTCGTGATTGCGAAAAACATAATTTGAATTCCAGATGTTAGAATTCAAATTAATTTTTATTTTTTTATATTATCGATCGATGAACGAAGCACGACGATAACGTTGGTTTAATTTACATCCCGCTCCATTCTCGTGTTCCGGTAAGAAATATTTAGCACTACATCCCTGCCCGAGTTCTACTCAACAAGGAAAAACATATCAAGCGAATTTTTCCTGAAGGTGGGTCTTAAGTAAAACAGGAAGGAACTGAACAGCAAAAGTAACTGCAAAAATAAATCCAGATTGAGGCGACGATATTGAAACTTGCATCGTCAAGTGGTTTTATTCCGAGTACAAAGCGTAATATCACTGATCTATATATACTCAATGCTTTACTAGTTTTCAAGGTCTGTGTAAAATGAATTGTTTCTTAGCGAAAATGATTGTGTCGTTCCGCAATGTTATTTACAGATTAACTACTTATTATCTAACTAGTGGTACCCGCACGGCTTTGCCTGTAATAGAAAAATTAAAAGGTCTTTTGGTTCGCCTGTATATTTACAAATAATGTATGGTGAATTTTCCGGTTAATTGGCTTGTGCCCATGTTACGGTTCCACATTATGATAATTTCGTAATTTACTAGTCCATCTTATGATATTTTTGCTCTTAAAAATGAAACAGAAAAAGAACCACATCGAATTTTCGAAAAATCACTTCGAGGTGCACACCCCCATGCTACAAACTAACTTTGTGCAAAATTTCATGAAAATCGGCCGAACGGTCTGGGCGCTATGCGCATCACAGAGATCCAGACATCCAGACAGAGAGACTTTCAGCTTTATTATTAGTAAAGATTAAACGTTTAAAAAAGAAATGCGATTTTCAATGCATAACCAGACTGTTTTGGTAAAGAGCAAAACTGGACAATTTCTTTAGTCGTGAGAAGGCAGTAGTTAACGATTTCATTAGTACACACTTTTATTGAAATAATTATCATTTTTTCTTATTCACAGTGGTAAATGATATTTTTTAAAACTTTTGTTGAAGTTAACTACAATTAATACATTATTTAATGCAGGTAATATTTTTCAAGAAATAAAGGCGGCATTACGATTTTGGTGTAAAATATTTTAAAAGTTTATTAAGTGCTTCCTGTACTCTTTAAGCTCGTAAATCTATTTTTTGAGGTGGGGATAGGGTATGATTGGCAGATGATTTTTTAATTGCCATTCATTTTTTAATTTTGCCGCCCTGTGTTTCGTAGCGATCGCTAATTCTGTCCTTTATTTTTTGGATCAACAAGTATCTCTAAAAGCGATTTTACAAATATTGGCACATCATTAAAATTGTACAACTTAGAAGAAATTCTTCCAAACTTTAGTCCACACTGTTAAATTAAACTGCACAAATCAATTAGCAATCATAACAATTACATTCTTCCATATATTGTAGTATTTGAGTGTAAACGAATTAGGGGTTATTAATTTATTACGTAAGGATGATTTTGGCAATTTCTGTCCACCCCTACCCCCCCCCATGTAAACGTATGCAAGATTTTTCAAACTCCTCCGCATATTCTTACTTAATTAAAAATAAGTAAGAAATATAAATAAGTAAAAAATATTCTTACTTAATTTAAACGAATATTCTTCCATTTCGTTTTTCAAAATAATAAAATAACGAATCTAACATGGACACTTTACATTGGAATCACTATTAAGTTTACTAACATAAATTATTTTTAAAAACATTTTTTGTGTAAAGAAATATTTACTAAAAAGCAAGGGCGCCCATATACGGGGGCAAGGGGGGCTCGACCCCCCCCCCCTTGAAATTAGAGCTTCCTTGCTTTTAGTACTTTTTCTTTGCAAAAATTTAAAAACATTTCTTCTCAGGCCATTAATGAATAAGTTGTTAAAAATGTCAAATTTTAATGACTCTAATCTGTCCTGAAATCAGTTTGAGCCCCCCCCCCCCCCTTTGCAACTTTGCATATGGGTGCTCATGCCAAAAAGTTGGAATCTAAACTGAATGTTTTTTCAACATTTTTTGTATATGATGTGATACCAATTAAAAATAAAACATACCATACACAGAGCGATTCTTTTATTATATTTTACACTATACGCAAATGAAATATGATCCCTACCAAACCGCTTGACCGCGTGATTTCTAATGTAAAATATTGACTTGGAAAATACTACGTAAGAATGGGTTTGACCCTCCTCCCCCCCCAAAAAGTAAGGGTATGTGGATATTTCTCCCAACCCCCTCCCCCTCGAAACCCTTACGTAATTAACAAATGGCCCCTTGAAACAGCAAAACTTAAAACCTTAATTTTTCCAATGTTCCTTTTTTCCCTTCTTTTTTTTTCTTCTTTTTTTTTCTTTTTTTTTTTTTTTTTTTTTTTTGAAATATGCCTCTATTGTCAAAAGTGAGCGACATATAAGTTAAAATTCTTCGAAAAACAATTAATATGTGATTGTAAGGAATAAAAGTAAATTCTTTTATACAAAAAAAAAGTCTCATTACAATACTTTTTTGCTGCTTTACTTTAATATGGCCTTCAAATCCGATAAGACGAAATAAAAAGTAAGACACATTACAATCAATTCCACGGAAAATGTGTCAAAAAACACCCTATCTCCCGCGCGTTGTACAGAACAAGTAATTTTCACACCTGCTGCCAATGACAGTCTAACGAATATAAGATATAATTACAGTCCCTAATCTTCATAATTCCACATTGGAGCATATTACAATACCTGTTACCTTGAAATGCACCTAATATTACCCAATCACTTAACATTTCACTTTAATAATCGAACAATAAAAAACAGCTTTAATATTATTGAGTCCAGTGATATTCGGTGCGATACAACCTGAACTTCGTGAACCTGGATTTCTGGTAACAATAAATAATTGTGTTTATGTCTTACATTTTGGCCGAACTGGACATATCTGTGACAATTTGAAGGTAATCATCGTGAGTTATGCTTTGCTACGCAGAACTTTTTTTTTCTACAATCACGCTATGTTTCCCTCCCTCGACTTTATCGAGAACACAGAGGTGTTTTTCGCCAAGGTTATGCTTCTGTTGAAGTGGAACAGACTCAAACTTTTTTTTCGTCTGAAAAAAAAATTTGACATGAATAGCCTAGTGATAATTAAGACGATACTTTATTTATGTCAAGTTGGGATACGCACAAGGCTTCAAAAGTACCATTAAAGTATCTGAAAATTTCCTGGAAACTAAATCATTATTTTCCGAAACAATTTCGAACTACGAAACTCAAATTGAATATTAGAAAAATAATTTCACTTTTCTAATTTTTTTTAAGGGGTTACAGTACCTCAAAAATGATGAAACGATCAAAAAAATTTTTATTGCTTATTTCAAAACTAAAAACTATTCTGAACACAGGGAAAAAGTTTCATTGCTTTAGTTCACATATTTAAAAAGTTATGAGTGGTTTTAGGCCATGCTCGCTATGTGTTCTTATGCAAAAGAAAAATTTTAAACTGCTTTTCTCGATGATGGCATTTTTTTGTTTTCATGTCATTAGAATCCCGAAGGATTTTTTTCTATTAAAGATACAGCTTTAAAGTAATACTTTTTTGCAATTGGGATAACATATTTGACAAAACTGTGCATTGGATAAGCATTTTATTAACTACTCAAATGTTTAGAGTATGTTAAACCTTTAAAAACCAATTTTTTTTTTAACTTTAATTTTTTACATAATTAATCACAGAAAATTTTCTAATAAACTCATAAGCAAATGAATGAACAGATTTTTAGAGATAATTATAGTGATCGTTTAGCAAAAAATATTTTTTAATTAGTGCAAAAATAAAAAAGCCTTAGGGATTTCAAAAAATTGAAATTTTTTTCGATTTTTTGAATTTTTAAAAAAAGTAGGCAATATTGTTAAATTCTGAAAATAAATTATTGAAAAGAAATATAAGTATGCATGTTATGATTTCAAAGAAATATAAAATTTACTTAAATTTAAAAAAAAATGTTTGAAAGGTACTGTGACCCCTTAAATATTATTGCTGTTACTATTTTCCCACTCTGGAGACTGAATGTCATTCGCCATTCATCTTTAATGACACAAAATTGTTGTATAGTGGTCAATATAGTTTCATAGGCATTAGGCATGTAATAGATGCTCTCTTCTGCAAGGACAACGTGTAGGTAGGCCATCGTTGTCCCTAACACAAATCAACGATAACTAACTTAATCACCAACTGGTGGCCTGACAGTCATTTTTACTTCCACAATTTTGAATCTAGAGTTGAAGGGAAAGGGCAGCGTCTAATACCCATGGTAAACTGCCATAGGTATTAGAGGCTGCCCTTTTTCTATTGTTGTAGAAGCAAAGAGAAGTACAGTCGAGCTCGCCTATAATGAACCCTAATTTAACGAGAATTCGGGTTTCTTGAGAAAATTGGACATACTTGGTTGGTACAATGGGGGCACAACTCACTTTCAAAGAGCAAACTCCGGTTATGTCGAGAAATATTTTCGTTTAATTTCCATTGACTTCCACCCCTTCAGTCCTGCTAATTCTTTCGAAGAAACATATTTTTAGCATTCTTAAATCAACCAAAAGTTAGTAATGAGCCTCAAATCTTGCAAGAGTGATGACAACCTCTCCCCCCCCCCCCCTTTATTTTAGGACATGCACTACTCCCGAGCATATTGCAGCTAAAATTCAAGCTGAAGCACTTAAATAAAATAATGAAAGATATAACAGTAACAGTTAACCAACATTTTTCGCTCTATACAGAATTATTTAAAAAAAATAATAAGCATGTATAAAATTTTCTGATATTTAATTAACCCGTTTTTTTTTTTTTTTTTTTTTTTTTTTGAGCAATCACGATTGTTTATTGTTCTCACTTGACGGTTTTGATGTTCCTATGATTTTATTTTCCCCCACCTTCCTCTGCAGCACCACCGTCGACCGGCCCCTTTAGATACTGTTCCTTTAGCGAGCACCGTGTCAAGGTTGCGTCCATATCCTACACACACAAGCACACACACACACTCACACACACATACACCCACATACACACATACCCACACATTCATGCCTGCACACAGACACAAACACACGCCTACACACACATGCCTGCACACAGACACAAACACACACGCCTACACACACACATACCCACTCACTCATGCCTGCACACAGGCACAAACACACGTGATTGCGAAAAACATAATTTAAATTCAAGATGTCAAAATTCATTTTTTATTTTTATTTTTTATTTTTACGAGCACTCGATAAAAACGAGCAAATATCCTGGTCTCTTCACCGTTCATGAAAATACTTCGACTGTATATCATATAAAAACGTAATGAGTCCTTTCGATCATCGCAGCGTAAATGCTCTTTCTCCAATCGTTATGTCCAACAACACTAATGCCACTTACCAATTGAAGTAGCATGAGCAAACTGTGGGTGCCTTTGGGGTAGTCGCATTGTTCTTCCACTACTTCCGGCATAACCACAGTATACTGGTGCATTTTCTCACTGGCACAGCTCATTGACGGCAGTCAGAGATCAGCATCAGATACACCAGAGCCTAAAGGGAAAATAATTAATAAAGAATAGCCACACCTTTTAGATAAAAAATAAACACGAACATTTCATAAACAATCTTTTAAAAACAGCATTTAAAAAAATTTTGAATTCACACATACAGTCGAACCTTGATATCTCGAACCTCCTTATCTCGAAACCCTTGAAGTCACGAAAAAACATTTTTCCCCTGCATTTTCTATAAAAACCCCAATGTATTTTCCATAGTTATCTCGAAATTTATTTTTCGAAACCCTTGATATGTCGAAATTTTTGCACAAAAGCAAGTTTCAGTTGTCGTTTTTCTTGGGCAATTTTTGTAGTAAAACCAGTTCCAGGGACCAGTTTTCATCTCTCTTCTTGGAAACTTTAACTAAGGGATTGAAGCAAGATAATAGAGAAGTGTTAGTATGAAAGGGGTGCTGTGTTTTCCCCAGAGTTTAGAATCTTTGTGCATTTCTCTCGAACATGTTGTTCACTTTGAGGAAAGGGGGTTGATTTTTCGCCAGTCAGATTTCAAGTGAAAACGGAAAATGCGTTCCTCATTTTCATCATTCTGCTTTTATAACTCCTACAAAATGGCTACTGAAAACTTTTTTGAATGTGGGGAGCTACTAGTTGAAGATAAGGATTATTAAATTTTTAGTTGAAAAACCAAGTTGAAGTTGTTGTTCATTTCAAAATCTCTTCCTGTGCACTTTCGACAATTATAAAATTTCAAATCTAGTAAAATATTGAAGACAACTTTATTGATCGTAATTCAAAGTGGTCTCATATTACACATATAAATGCATACAGCGTACGTGTATGTAATAGTGAGAATTTCTTGTGTAATTTTTTCAAAACCTTGATAACTCAAAAACTCGATATCTCGAATTTTTTCCTGCCCCGAGAGATTTGAGATATCGAGGTTGTACTGTATAAATTTTTCTCACCGATATATCCGTACCTCAGGGACTGATTAACGTATGATTAAAAATGGTGATTTTCAATTGATTACTGTATTGTATGTAGAATCTTACACCGCATTGAAAACCATAACAATGCAGCTCAATTAAAAAACGGCAAGGGAAAAAAAAGCGAGCGAGTCCTTTGCATGCACCAGACAAAAGTTTTTACGCTCTCCTGCAAAATAGCGATAATATGACTAGCGTTAGTCTCGCTTTGAGATACAGATATATCCTCAAGCTATAACTTTCAGTTAACTCGAGCAAAAATAGAACTAACTAACGACTAACTGCATCAATGTGACTAACGACACTTTCTCGACAATACTATGACAATCTAGACTGGGGTTTTTAAATGAACAAGTTAGCCCAAAGAATGGAACCAGTAGGTGTAAAGAAAAATTAACAATCCGTACCCAACTTTTTCCTCCCCCGGGCTACAGACACGTGAAAACCAGAACTATTTTACACGGACCAAAGCACATCACAATTAATTAGAATTAATCTCTATTATTAACAAATCTTCTTTGATAATATCACTGAATTCCTCTAACAAATGATTCTTTTCAGGGCCAATCGAATCTCCAATTGCTTGTGAAAGGGAAAAAAGTGCTTTTTATTTGATTCTACAAAAAAATAATATATCAAGGTCAGTTAAATTTTTTGATTGCCTTTACCAATTCGTAACTACAATAAACTTAAGGGGGCGCTGCAGTTACTGTTTAATGGCGGATGAAAAAGGTAAAACAAACAAATGCCGTAACTTATAACTTACTTTGACGCTTAGTGAATGACAGTAATTTTCATCGTGTTTATAAAAAGCTTTCTTTTCTCTTCTGAAATTACATTGCACCACAAACTGTCTGAAGCCAGTAGTTTACCACAAAGAAAATACGTGGAATGGAATGTTTTACCTTTTTCGGTGGTAGTGTTAATCACCGCAAGGTAGCGTATTCGAGCTCTGGAGTTGCGAATTTACTCAAATGATCTAACGATGTAGAAAGACTACAAAGTTCTAAATATGAGAAATGAAGAAATACCGTGACTCCATTAAATTTTACTATTACACAGCGAACAAAATGTTAAAGAATTATTGTTGTTTTTAAATTTAGCACCTGCAATGCTTTACGATATTACTTTCCTTTTTTAAAATTATTTTACTTATCGTCTGCAATGCTTTACAATGCTTTATGGTTTTGATCATTATTTAATTAAATTATCGTCTGTGCTAATTATTTGTTTCTTGAAGTGGCAACGCTTAGCTGACATGAAACGTATAATTGTGTAATTAAACGTTTATATTTTGCATGAAAATTGAAATTTTTGATTTTATTTATTTAAAAAAGGAAAACTTTTATTAAATGGAACAGAAGAAACAATTATTTGCTTCCGCTTGTAGACCGTAATTGTTGACATTAAAGTGAATTTTAGTCACCATTTACTTTAAACAACGAATCATTCCACAAAAATCAAATTACAGAATTTCCGCAATTACATTTCGATGCCCATTGGTTTCATTCTTTGAACTCGCTGTTTATCGTGTTTAGAGCAGTAATTCCATGAATGCTTACAGAAGGATCGAGACTAGAAAAAACAAACGACTGTTTTTCACTATTTTCGCAAACCTTTTGGTGAATATTGCAGGTTTATTTTGCAGAATTTTGAAAGTAAATGCTGCAAATTTTTCACTCAGTCCGTTTATAATGATTTTCTGCTGCTTGAGCAAGCATTTTCATGAAAAGCCAGCAGGATGTAAAATTGAAAATCGTTGAAAGATGTCATATTTTTCCCTCTTAAATATTTTTTTGCCCCCTCCCCTAAAAAATAAAGTATTTTATTTGTTTTCATAGCAATTACCAAATTGAAACATTTTCAGAAAATTCTTACTATGACGTATAGGTCATAATGAAGTAGCACTTTAAGGTGAGAGAGGAGTCACGAAATTGTGACAGTTTGTGACATGGGGAAGGGAGGGGTTTAACAAGAAAAAGTGACATCACGTATTTTTTACTACATGTGACAAAGAGGGGACGGGGTGAGGCGAAGTGTGACACTTTGTGATACATGGGGGAGGGGAGTCAAATTGTTTGAAAAAAAGTGTGACATCATTTACGGACAGTTCCGCACTAGTAAGTCTATGATGGTGTGGTTTCCTTCAGTCAAAAGTACTACTTTTAGTCATTGAAATGGATAGAACCGAGCAAAAAAAATAACATGGACCCAGAAAATTCTTTCATTTTCCCAACAGTTTTTTTTTTTTAATTATTTTTTTTAAATGTCCGATTTTTCAAACAAGGCGTCGTCTCATGACGTCACAAATGATGCACTTTGCCGCATCTTTCTACTACGTTTCCACGTTACGATAATCAAGCAGCGAATTAAAATTGCGCTCTACGCTAGCTATCAACCATATCGTTGCCAATACACGTGAGTAAAGATGCGAATTAAATATTTTGCACTGTGAATGGCAACACTGGATGGCCTTTCATCATTTGTGATGTCATTGGCAAGAAATGTAAACAATGAAAGCGCACCGATTTAAGTATTTTTTTTAAAAATATTAAACTTAAATAATTTATTTAAAAAATGATCAGATCCTATGTTTTTAAGCATGCTCTTTCAGAAAAAAAATACTTTTAAAATTTTGGAAACGACACCATTCGCACGGGACAGTTAAATGACTCAGAATAACACCAAGTCGCACAAAAAATTAGCAAATCTGTTTCAAAACAATATTACTGAGATAATTTATCAGCTCGTGGCTGCAATAACAGCTCTTATTTGAAAATGCAGTTATAACAGCGGAACTTCAGTGCAAGAGACCTTTTTCTTCGCCGCTAAAAGCCAACTCGTGTGTTACGAGCTATTAATAATAATATATTTTCTAGAAATTGCTTATTCAGCGCACGATAATACAAAATAAAGAAGGGGGCCACGGTTATCGACCATCCACGAGTGCTTTCAGAGAAATTGTAAATCTAATGAGCCGTACAAATTATGCGTCGACCTTGAGCCAACGGAAAGGTGTAACAATCACGCTATTTATTATTAGAGTGCTGGAAGAGTGACGCGCAAGACGGGGTGGATTCAGACACGGCCTTATGAATATTTCAATAAGCATCTTCTCCCTGCTCTAATTACTTACTTCAAAGTTTGATTAAATGTCCTTTTGTATTCAGTAATTTACTGAGAAATTAGTCAAAGAGATGTTATAAAATGATATTATGTAAACAGAGAAGGTTAAAATGCTTTTATTTTTCTACATGAATTATAAATAAAGCTGTAAATGACTGGTCTTCAACCTTATTTTGATAAAGAGCCAAACTTCTTTAATGGAAGTGCTTGCGGGCCCCATTGATCAAATATACTTCAATTTAGAGGAAGACAATTTAAAAAGCAAATGTAACTAGCTGATGTGTGCATCACATGACTTCCTTTTACTTCAATTTAATGTCATTTCCCCATTATTGGCAATTTTGATGTGATTCAATTGTCTCTAAATATCACTAACAGTGGCCAAATTGAAACTAAATTTAAAAAAATAAATAAATAAAAATAAAAAATCGCTTAATGTGTCGCCAAGTTGGCGGAAAAACTTGACGACCAAAAGACTGGCGATATATTGCAAAGTGTCCGACAAATTATAACACACTTGAGTTTACATCGAAATTAACAATGATTTCCCCCCAAAAAGGAACAAAAGACCACCTCCTTAGGAACATCCGAATGCAACCAAAAGGGAAGGTGCACAACTAGACCCCACAAGGAGTCTACGTACCAAATTTCAACTTTCTAGGACATACCGTTTTTGAGTTATGCGAGATACATACACATACGCACATACATACATACGGACGTCACGAGAAAATTCGTTGTAATTAACTCGTGGATCGTCAAAATGGATATTTCGGGTGTCTGTACGTTCCTCCACGTGTGGTCAGGTCGAAAAAAAAAAAAAAAAAAAAAAAAAAACTCAACATTCATTCGGGGGTAAGAAAAATTTAAATTAAGGCCGATTTTTGAGTGAATTTTTTTTTCGCGAATATAATACTTCCTTTTTTGTAAAAGGAAATAAAAAGCAAGTTTTGCAGATGGCTAGCGGGCCGCAGGGTGAAGATTACAGTCCTAAATGAACATTGACTTTTATCTCATTAAGGGACAGAAAAAAAAATATTTAAAAAAGCAATCTCGTTTAGTTTACATCTCTGTACATGGACAGTGGGAAGAATATAATTGAATAGGAAATATCAAATTCTCTCTCGAGCATTTCTTATGAATCGTTACTATATTATTTTCGAAATTTTTAAAAAGATAATTTTTTTCACCACATATATTTCTGTAAAAACCGACAGAAAATGTGTTCAAACTACATCCACATACATTATTACCCCCCCCCCACCCCTTTTTTTTATTCCTTGTATGATGATGAAATGGAAGTATTGTAATCGTAATACTATCTTCACTCAAATTTTGAAGAAATTTTCATTTTCACACCCCCTTTTGTCACCAACTTCGCTGATGTATCGCCGAATTGGTGATAAATTTGGCACTAAAAATTAAACGCCTAATCAAACTCAGCTTCGCATTATTTAGCGAAGTTCCCAAAGAACCCATGTTGGACAATGCCGAAATTACGAAATCTGAGTGAAACTGTCCAGCAACAACGCAGGGGTTGCAATATTTAAAATGTTGTTCTACTCCCGCTAAAGCACAAATGTATTGCACTTTTGCATGTCCCATTTAGTTTCTGTAGCAGTTGATCTCAATCGCGAACAAAAGCATCAAATTTCCTAAAAATTGTAAGTGCCGTTCTCTGTTTACCATACTTAAGAAAGTATTAAGACATGAGTGCAGCGCCAGCTTGGAGGCCAATCTCGAAGAATCATTGATTTAAACGTTATTACCAATCCTAGAAAGGTGAGTTATGTATGTGTTAAGTACTGTCATGACAGCCCTTCTCCTAATTAGAAGGTAAATTATGGCTGCGTTACTAGTCTAAGAATTGACAAAGAAAAATTGTATATATTTAAAATCATTTTTAAAAAAATGCATTAAAGAAGTTGAATTATGAGCACACGCACCCACTTCTTATGATTCATTAAAAATCATTGACTACTTACTAAGCACAAGGAAGTCGTATGGTGTTCAAATTTTTTCTATTGAACATAATATTCGGAGAATTCTTTTGACACTGCGTTCAATGTTTGCCCAAATTAAGAGATATGTCAAAGAACCAATCTCATCGAACAATTGGTGCAGTAATTCTTCATTAAAAAATGCCATTAACTTGCAAGACTGATTAGTAAGGATGAACAAACATTGTTCTGGGATTCTTAATAATACGATTTATCGATCCCGAGCTCCACGAAATCCTGACTAAGAAGTAATGACTATAAAAAAAAAAAAAGAGAAAGAATATCGAAAGTTCAAAACCGTAAACCACCTCGTCAACTATTTCAACACAAATCTGCAAAATGTTATGCTGGAATTAGAAGTTATCGTCGCGTACATCAGTGAAAAGAACAGATTGTTAAATGAGAAATAAACATCTTGGACCACGGCTATTATTGAAACGACGGACGTTGCGAGCCTTTTATTCTTCCCATCTCTAATGAGGTGCACGATTTATAAGTCAGTTAATTCGGTTTTATAATCTAATCAAGGCCACTCCGTATTCATGGATTTATGCATTCGCTGTACTGTTGTTCAAATGGAGAATTAAACTAGTTTTACTGGGGAGTGTTATGCACGAAAACTGCGATATAAGTGTGTATTTGTTGCGGGGATAAGTTTTAATATCACTTCATGGGAAGCGGTTATAAAATAAAACGTGAGTTGTTTGTTCGGAGTGGATGAAATTGTTGCTTTGAGGAGAAACAACAGAAAATAGTTTGTGTTCAATTAAAGATGAAAATTTTCTCGAAATTTTGTAGCCAGTGGGAGGGGGGGGGGGGCGAGGCGGGGGGCGAGGCGGGGGGCGGGGTCCTGGAACAAAAATAGAAAATTTAAAGTTAGTTTAACAATAGTTGTATCTTTTCAGCAAGTTTTAATATCCACTCCATATGAAGTTATTATAAAATAGAGCGTTAATGGATGGAATTATTGCATTCAAGAGAAACAACAGAAAATAGTTATTTACAGCTAGAGCTGTAAAATTTCAGTTAATTTAGAGAAGGTGAGGGGGAAAAAAGCATTTTTTTTTTTTTTTGAAGAGAGGGGTGTTTTGGAAAAATGGAAAAATTGATTTTAAAACAAAAACAAAAACAAAAAAAAAAAAAAATCCCCACTAATATATATTTTCATGGGAAAGCAAGTTTTAATATCACCATTGTTTGTTCGGAGTGGATGGAATAATTGCTTTGAAGAGTAACAACAAAAAATAGTTGTTTTGAACTTGAGATGTTAAAATTTCCGGATATTTAAGGACGGTGAGGGAAGGGTACTTTTTTTCGGGGGGAGGGGGTGAACAAATTTAAAAATTGATTTAAAAAAAACTATTCACATTAGTTGTATTTTATTAAAAAATAAATTTTAATATCACTCCGTTATTTTTTAAAAAATATATCGCTTTTAAGAGATATTGCAAGCGTTGTTCGTTTGGGGTGGATTATTGGTTTGAGGAGAAACAACAGAAAGTAGTCGTTTTGAACTAGAAATGTAAAATTTCCCGAAACTTTGAGAAGGAAAGGGACAAAAATATTTCTTTTCTGGTTTTTTCTTGGGGGAAAAATGTAAAAATTGATTTTAAAAAAATGTAATTTCATCATAGTTATAATTTTTAGTAAATGTGTATTAAATATTTAAAAATATATGCAATCCATACTTCTTTGCGTAAATTATCATACAAATTTAAAATGCCTGTAAATCGATCAAAGAAAAAAAATGTCTCATTGCTTATGAAAAAGTACTTACTTGACATTAACAATTCCTAAAAGTTCATGATAAGTCAAAAGTGACTTAAATTCTTCATTTGATTTTTTTCTTGTACATTTGTAATAATATGGTAATCTACTTTTCAACAAAATAACTCCGCAATGAAGTTAGGCGCATTTTCCAGGACTTAACATAAGTCCAATGTTTTTAGATAGAAACATAAATATTCATTGGTTTTTCAAAAAATGTCTGGTTGCTTATTTGATGTATAACTGATTAAACTTTTAGTACAATCTGATGCTTTTGCCAAGTGGTCAACTTACCAAGGGTTTTTTTTTTACAATACTTCAAACCAAAGCTGGTATATATTAGTGGTCAAGATAGACAGGTGGTCAAGATAGAGATGTGGTCAAGTTAAAGAGGTTTTCCTTCATTATATAAGATTATAAGTACTAATTCCGTTCCTGACAAAAGCGGTCAACTTAGACAGGTGGTCAACTTAACACGTTTTACTGTACATGAAACTTCTACTTCATTTCCACTAATTGAGATTTTTTGACACAATTCTGTCTAGTGTATACATTTACGATTGTGGTGAGAAGAGCAGTAAATAATACTTTACTATGAATACAGTGTACTACATACATGCAAGAACTCTTGGTTATATCTCGTATTACCAATCCTGGTGTCGTATTTCATTTGCATGTAAGGGCTGCGGCGTCAGAGTCGGGAAGTCGGACTGATTTTTGAGGTAAAGAAGTCGGAGAGGGATGTCGAAGGTTTTAAAACGCCAGGAGTAGGTCACGTCCACTCCAACTCCGAAGCCCTGGCTAAGCGATCCCTCCTCCTCCCCGAAGGCGAATTCAAACTGCGCTCGTTTTTAAAGGAAAACGAGAGCAATTTTCAATCATTTGCAAACTTGCATTGAAAAAATCATTCACATAATCATTCACCTCATAATCATTTTGGCTTATTTACTGTAATTCGTTTTATGATGCATTAATGATAACCTTTCATTTTCCTTTACAAATGTTTTCGAAGGAAAACATCACTATCGCGCTAAATATCTCAAGATAATTGATCTTTAAACAGAAAAGTTAAGACTATCAATTCCACAATTCTTTTTTTTTTTTAAGCCTTGTATTTCAGGGCATAATATTATGATATTTGGTTTTTCCCGTCATGTTAATGAATACAAAACAAATGAATATAGAATAATCTTTTCGCTAACGATGGTGTTTTTCATCCCTTTTTTCCTACATATTTAAGTATAGCATAGTTGATGGTTTGGGATGCAACCCGCAAACATCAAATATCGCAAAGATTTTTCGTGGGGAGTAAAAAAATCTTTTTTTGAGCAATTACGATTGCTTATTGTTCTCGCTTGACTGTTTTGGTGTCCTATCATTTTATTTCCCCACCAGCACCCTCTGCAGGATCACCGTCGACCCCGGTTCCTCACGATGCTGCTCCAACAGCGAAAGCCGTCTCCAGGTTGCATCCATATCCTACACACGCGCGCATACATACAAAACTACACACATACACGCACACACACACAAACACATACACCTACACATACACACAAACACATACACACACATACACCTACACACATACACAAACACATACACACACGCATACATACAGACACCTACACCTACACACAAACCATACACACACAAACACACACACACCTACATACTCACATACACACAACTACCCACACACTCATGTCTGCACACAGACACAAATGCCTACCCACACATACACATACCCCCTACACACAAACACACATACCCTCCACACAAACACACACGCCTACATACATACACACACACTCGTGATCGCGAAAAACATAATTTGAATTCAAGATGACAAAATTCAAATTAATTTTTTATTATTTTTATTTTTTTATTTTTAGAGGCTTTCTAGTCATTTTGGAGGAGTGAAACATACGAAAACAGTTATGATCATAACAGTTATGAATTCAATTAAAAGCAATAATAATAAAATTTTCCAGAAATGAAATGGGGAAGATGGCAGGGAATGATGCATACCAGGGGTCCCCAGTCCTATGCTCGCGGGCACCACAGCGTTAAGCGTTTCATATTTACCCGCCGTGTGCGATCAGGATTTTTTTTTTTTTTAAATCTTCTTTTCTTTGCTAATAATAAAGCTGAAAGCGTATGTCTGTATCTCTGGATGTCTGTTACGTGCATAGCACCTAGACCGTTCGTCCAATTTTCATGAAATTTGGCACAAAATTAGTTCTAGCATAGGAATGAGCACCTCGAAGCGATTTTTCGAAAATTCGATTTTGTTTTTGTTTTTTCTATTCCAATTTTTAGAACATTTTGCCGATCAAATTATCACAACGTGGATGAACACATTACCATAACGTGGACTAGCAAATCACAATAACATCGACGAGCAAACTACCATATGCGACCATGGGCGAGCAAATGAGCATAGCAAATTGGCGAGAGATTCATCATCCGTTATTTGTAAATATACATCCGAACCAAATGACCTTGAGCATAGCAAATTGGCGAGAAATTCATCATCCGTTATTTGTAAATATACATCCGAACCAAATGACCTTTTAATTTTCTTCTACGGGCAAAGCCGTGCAGGTACCGCTAGTTTTTAATAAAATGTCAAGCAAAAGTTTTTTTGAGCAATCACGATTGCTTATTGTTCTCACTTGACCGTTTTTGGCGTCCGTGCCTTTTTCAGCTTGGACCAGGCCTGCAGCACCACCGTCCACCGGCGGCGGCGCGGCTGGTCCTGATCACTGTCCCCCGAAATCCACTTTTGCTGGGCGGTGGCGTCCATGTCCCACACACATGCACGCCTACACACACACACACGAACGCCTGCACACACACACACACACACACGAACGCCTGCACACACACACACGCACACACGAACGCCTGCACACACACACACACACACACACACGAACGCCTACACACACACACACACACGAACGCCTACACACACACACACGAACGCTTACACACACACACACACGAACACCTACACGCACACGCACGTACACAACACTCACTCACACACATGCATACATACACTTACGCACCCACGCACCCACACACATGCGCCTACACAAACACACACGCTCGTGATTGCGAAAAACATAATTTGAATTCAAGATGCCAAAAATTCAAATTATTTTTTTTATTTATTTATTTAATGATTAACCGCCCAAAGTTAGAAGTTGCGTACGACGCAAATATATGAAACTTGAAAAAACCAGGGCTGGAAGAGTCGGAGTCATCGAGTCGGATTCTTTCTGGGTAAAGAAGTCGGAGTCGGACATTTTCCCTCAAAGTCCGCCGGTGCCTGCGGAGTCGAAGTCGAAGTGATTTTGGGGTAAAGGAGTCGGAGTCGGAGACTCTAAAATTCCCCGAGTTGGTAATTTGCCCTCCGACTCTGCAGCCCTAGAAAATAAGCTCGACTCAACTTGTGAAAAAACCAGGGCTGGGGAGTCGTAGTCATCGAGTCGGATTCTTTCTAGGTAAAGAAGTCGGAGTCGGACATTTTCCCTCAAAGTCCGCCACTGCTTGCGGATTCAAAGTCGGACTGATTTTGGGGTAAAGGAGTCGGAGTCGGAGACTCTAAAATTCCCCGGGTTGATAATTTGCCTTCCCACTCTGCAGCCCTAGAAAATACGCTCGACTCAACTTGTGAAAAAACCAGGGCTGGGGGAGTCGGAGTCATCGAGTCGGATTCTTTCTAGGTAAAGAAGTCGGAGTCGGACATTTTCCCTCAAAGTCCGCCAGTGCTTGCGGATTCAAAGTCGGACTGATTTTGGGGTAAAGGAGTCGGAGTCGGAGACTCTAAAATTCCCCGGGTTGATAATTTGTCTTCCCACTCTGCAGCCCTAGAAAATACGCTCGACTCAACTTGTGAAAAAACCAGGGCTGGGGGAGTCGGAGTCATCGAGTCGGATTCTTTCTAGGTAAAGAAGTCGGAGTCGGACATTTTCCCTCAAAGTCCGCCAGTGCTTGCGGATTCAAAGTCGGACTGATTTTGGGGTAAAGGAGTCGGAGTCGGAGACTCTAAAATTCCCCGGGTTGATAATTTGTCTTCCCACTCTGCAGCCCTAGAAAATACGCTCGACTCAACTTGTGAAAAAACCAGGGCTGGGGGAGTCGGAGTCATCGAGTCGGATTCTTTCTAGGTAAAGAAGTCGGAGTCGGACATTTTCCCTCAAAATCCGCCAGTGCCTGAGGAGTCGAAGTCGGACTGCTTTTGGGGTAAAGGAGTCGGAGTCGGAGACTCTAAAATTACCCGAGTTGGTAATTTGCCCTCCGACTCTGCAGCCCTAGAAAATACGCTCGACTCAACTTGTGAAACGAATTTCTGATTTTCAGTGAATGAACTAGGAATTGTCGGTGCGTTAACCCCTTCAGTCGGAATTATGAAATATTGGACCAAAAATGTTGATATTTGGTACAGTGTGCTATGGTAAAGGGTATCTTATAGAGAAAATTTTGAGTTTGTAGGAGAAAAATTAAAAGAGTTATGGCACGTTCAATATTCCCGACTTATATTTTCGAAATCAATATTTCATATACGAAAACGATAAAATATCGAACAAACTTCACTATAAAATGCTCTGCAAACAATTATAAAATATAATATAAGCGTTTGAAACAATTAATTAAATATTATATATTTTTAAAAAAATCAGAAAAAAAAACCTCGCTTTTCAGATGAAAATCCATGGTTGGAAAAATGAGCCACTCTCTATCTCTCAATCCTTATATGTCCGTGTTGTCAATCCCAAAACGAAAAATTATTTCACAGATTATAATAAGTAGAATATAAAGAGTCAACTACAAAAAAATCAACTAATTAAATTAATTATTAAATGATTAGCAGCTGTTTAAAGTGTATGTCCGGTATACCGGACACCAGGTCTGAAGGGGTTAAAAATATCTCTGACCATCAGACGAAATATCACAATTCTGGATTGTTTGCTATTCCAATCTAAGCATGCAAACAGTGTCTTCTGGGTGGGGAGAAGATCAAAAAGAACCCTTCTCGCAACCGTATACGGCACGAATTAAGGGCTCTCACTATTTCCAAACAGAGCACAGGTCTGGAACCGTTTTAAAGCTTCCGGTGTGGGGGCATGTTAGGGACGCTTTTGATGCGAAAAATTTTGCTGGTTTTATGTTTCCGCATGCTTTCAAGGAAGAGTACGAATGAAACACATCTGTAAAAATAGCTACCATTTGGAGACTACACAACACGGGTAAACTAGCGATGTGAGTCTTCAAAGAAGTGTTATTTCAAACCCTTCATAAATATTACTCGACTATTTCAGTTCAATAAACTGTTTGATTGACTTTATAAAATACTAGTGTACCCGCACGGCTTTGCCCGTAACAGAAAAATTAAAAGGTCTTTTAGTTCGCCTGTATATTTACAAATAATGTATGGTGAATTTTCTCACCAATTGGCTTGTACCCATGTTACGGTTCGACGTTATGATAATTTCGTAACTTGCCAATTGGTTTGTGCTCATGTTACGGTTTCACGTTATGATAATTTCGTAATTTACTCGTCGGTCTTATGATATTTTTGTTCTTAAGATTGGAATAGAAAAAGAACAAAATCGAAAAAATCGCTTCGAGGTGAACACCCCCATGCTAAACTAACTTTGTGCCAAATTTCATGAAAATTGGCCGAACGGTTTAGGCGCTATGCGTGTCACAGACATCCAGACATCCATACAGAGACTTTCAGGTTTGTTATTTAAAAAGAAAAGAAAAGAAGGAACATGAAGAAGTAAAGAAAAGAAAGATAAAGAAAGATAATTTTCAGAACAAATTCTTTCCCATTTTATTAAATTTCTGTGAAAATGGGCTTAAAATTGGAATAGAAAAAGAACAAAGTCGAATTTTCGAAGAATTGCTTCGAGGTGCACACCCCCATGCTACAAACTAACTTTGTCCCAAATTTCATGGAAATCAGCCGAACGGTCTAGGCGTTATGCGCGTCACAGAGATCCAGACATCTTACAGACATACTACAGACATCCAGACGTCCTCCGGACAGAGAGACTTTCAGCATTATTATTAGTAAAGATAAAGAAATCAACATTAGCGCTATTTTAATAATACTTTTCTGGTTTACTTGAATCAGATATGTGTTAACCCTTGTTATAGATTTGTTGAGAAAAGATTCATTTAGACCAGCAATTTTCTTAACCTGTTTGATAAGTGGGAACTCTTTTGAAAGAAGGCTTCTTTCGTGGAACCACTGGTTTTTTTCCCGATAGACTAGTTTGCATGCAACATTCCAGTAGGGCCTGATTACCGCACAGGCCAACTAGGCCTGGGCCTGGGGCCTCATCTTCTAAAGAGGTCCCAAATTACTTAAAGAATAATGCATAGCATTAAACCTATATGAAAAATACATGTATTTTAAAAATAATAATAATAAAATTACTTGTTGAGTGGGGGAAAAAAAACCTTCCTTAAATGATAATTTTTATTCATTTTACCAGTAGCGAATTTACCATGTCACACTTATCGAGGGACAAAGAAGTTGATTAATTAGAGCACATGATAAGTGATTTACATAGTTCAGTTACAGACAAAGAGGTCCCCAAAAATGCATTCTGAGGTTCCCCAAACCTGTAAATCAACCACTGCATTCCGCCGCACAGTCTTCAAGGGGCCTCCAAATTAATGGGGGCCTAGGGCCTCACTTTTAGTTAGTCGGGCCCTGCATTCTAGGAATTGGTATACAGGAAAGAAGGCTCGTTTAGTTCTGGACGGTACTTCATGTTACTTTGACAGATACATTCTTAATACTAGGTTTTAAGGCTGAAAGTTGCATTCTCAGATCAGGTTCAGCACTAAATCCGTGGTATGTTTACACTGAAAAAAATGAAGTTTTCAAAAATGAGTACATTCACGCTTTCAAATTTTCTTAAAACCTTGTGTCTCAAATATGAGTACTAGTGTTTTCAAATAGTGTGTTAAATTTTCTTGAAACCTTGTGTCTCAAATATGAGTACTCATGTTTTAAAATACTGTGCTGAATTATTTCATACTCAAAATTAAGTACATAATGCTCAATTTTGAAATTATTACATAATCAAAACTGAGCACAAATACCTCAAAAATGAAAGGACATGTTGACTTGAGTATTTGATGAGTATTTGAATGCTTCAAATTTGAATACCACGTAGTCGGAGCAATTTTGACTCGCGATATGTTCAAATTTGAGTACTTTTTCGTCATTTTTAAAATTCATGTTTTTATAGTTTTTGTCGACAGTAAAGTTGAGAAAATTAATATTTTTGCAAATACTAAAAGTGCCAACAGGGAATTTCGTGACAATTGAGAAAATTTATCTTTTAAATTGCACTAGAATTTCTCTAAATGGCATCATTTTGAATTTTTGGTGCAAGAAAGGATCAAGTGAAATTTAAATTAAAGAGTCATATTCTAGAGCTGACATAATTGAAAGTCATACATTAACAACAAATGGATTTTTAGTCCACTATTGGTATTTTCTCAGCCGTTCATTCGGAAAATGATCATTAAACACTTCACTCAAACCATATTTTTAAGTGACTAATTTGAGCGTTTTGAAAAAAAAAAAAAAAAAAAAAGAGAAAAATGCAAGTTTTGTGGAATCCTTGAGTGATCTCCATGGAATCCTGGGGCTGCGCGGAACACAATTTAAAAAATGCCGATTTAGACCATGAGTGCTAATAAGCACGAATTTGAAGTCCTCGGCTGGAAATGACTGAGCTGGCGGTGCATTTCATGTATTTCTGCTTTAGCCCTGGCTATTTGGGCGGTAATTTACTGAATATACCATGCCTTGCCTTCAGCATTCGAGTTGAACCGAACCATTGTTTCGGTCACTCGTCTGGTCTGCGCTAATTCTATATTAGCTACCAGTTTGTTTGGCACTCTTGGCTTCTTTAAGAGGTTTTCCATCTCCAGCTCAGTCACTTTCCTATGCCGGGCTGATGAGTGCTAATAAGCACGAAACTGCAGTCCTCGGCTGGAAATGACTGAGCTGGCGGTGTATTTCATGTATTTCTGCCTTAGCCCTGGCTATTTGGGCGGTAATTTACTGAACATAAGGCTATTTATTTTCGATAAGTATGATATGTTTTAAGATAAATCGAATCCGTAGCTTCTCTCTAAATGAACGACTCATATTATAACTAAACTATTGAATCTGCAGGTAAGATAAAAACTGAAGAAAACCTAACTAAAGTATTGAATAGTTATTTACAATTAAAAAATAAGTATTATGCAACCCATTTGAAATACATTAACTAGCTTAAAACCATCCAGCCGCTGTGGCTAACTTCTGACTCTTAGATAAAATTCTAGCTTCGTTAATGGTGTGAATTAACTTCATATGTAACGAAATCATCACACCAGGTACACATTTTTTCAAGAAAAAACTAAAATGCAAAAAATAGTTATTTGTTTCTATAGAACAGATGTAGGAAACATAAGGACTAAACGCCTCGTGTGACTTTATCGAGAAAACTTAACTTGATATACTACAACCTGATAAAATAGCGTTAATTGTTATGTATATATTTAAAACACAAGTAAATTAAAAGGTTATGCCCGTGTTAAATTGTAATATGAAGATTATTTCAAATTAAACAAATAAAACTGTAAAACCTCTGTCCTACGAACCCCCTGTTTTACGGACAAAAGTAATGGGGTGGTTTCCTTCAGTCAAAAGTACTACTTTTAGTCATTGAAATGGATAGAATGTGCAAAAAAAAAAAAAAAAATTACATGAACTCAGAAAATACTTTCATTTTCCCAACATTTTTTTAAAATTAATTTTTAAAAAGCCCAATTTTTCAAACAAGGCGTGGTCTTTATACGTCACAAATGATGCAATTTGGCGCATCTTTCTACTACGTTTCCACGTTATGATAATCAACTAGCGAATTAAAATTGCGCTCTACGCTTGCTATCAACCATATCGTTGCCAATACACGTGAGTAAAGATGCGAATTAAATATTTTGTTCTGTGAATAGCAACATTGAATGGCATTTCATCATTTGTGATGTCACACGACAGAAGTGTAAACAATGAACGCGCAACGATTTAAGTTTTTTTTTTTTTTTACATATTAAACCTAAATAAATTATTTAAAAAATGGTCGGATCCTATGTTTTAAAGCATGCTTTCAGAAAAAAATACTTTAAAATTTTGGAAACGACTCCATTGTCCTGTTAGTATTCGCCCCACAGGGGTTATTTATCTTTAAAAAATAACATGGGTTGAATATATCTTTGAATATTTACCATTTTTAATATTTTGCAAAAGAATATTATAGCTTTTAAATGTATTTTAATTTGCAAAAAAGCAATTTTTTTCTTTTTTAAAATTTTTCCAGAGAAAAAGCGGAAACGACAGACGTAGGAAAGAAAAGCTGCAAGCTCAAGTTAACCGTTCCGACTGAACATGGATTTTGTGGAACCTCATGTCTGATAAAGTTAATATTTTTATTTGTTTTTCTTCAAAGCAGGTATACTGATGCTTAAGTAGTTTTGTACGAGTTCAATCAAAACAAATAAAATAAATCAGGATATAACATTTCCATTATTTTTTGGACAGTATGATTGAAGTGTTTAGATCGACTAAACTTTCACTCACAACGCCACTTTAATACTACCCCCCCCCCATAAATGAATGTTCCGTCTGAAGTGTTAATGGGGTCTTTTTTGGTTCAAAAACGGGTCCCATCCTAGTCATAGAACAAGTTACTGCGCTATCACCTCACACGATCCACTGGTAAATCAAATAGCATTTCATGACTGGGATTGCCCATTAATAATTTGAGTATTCACCTGCTTAAGAGACTGAACAAGCAGTAAACACCTGCCATCGTTCGCAACGGAGAAACAATTTTTAAATGAACTTATTTGAATAAAGTATTGGCCAGTAATGCATTTTCACTGAAAGGAAATGTTTAATATAATTAGAAAAGTTTGCGATTTTTCTTATTTTTCTACAACTGCTATGTTTAAAAGTTTTCCGTGAGGGAGGGGGGGGGGGGTCAGCAAAATATACACAAAAATGTATATTAAAAGAAAATTTCTAAAATCCAGATTGGGGAGAGGGAGGACAATTTAACCCCTTAAAATGCCCGAACCACGGGCTTACTTTTCAATGTTTGATGGAATCGGTGAATTTCGTAAGAATGGGGTCGTTTCCAAAATTTTAAAAGTATTTTTTTCTGAAAGAGCATGCTTAAAAACATAGGATCTGACCATTTTTTTAAATAATTTATTTAAGTTTAATATTTAAAAAAAATTACTTAAATCGTTGCGCTTTCATTGTTTACACTTCTGTCGTGTGACATCACAAATGATGAAATGCCATTTAATGTAGCCATTCACAGAACAAAATATTTAATTCGCATCTTTACTCACGTGTATTGGCAACGATAGGGTTGATAACAAGCGTAGAGCGCAATTTTAATTCGCTGCTTCATTAATTTTTTGATTATCATGACGTGGAAACGTAGTAGAAAGATGCGCCAAATTGCATCATTTGTGACGTCATAAAGACCACGCCTTGTTTGAAAAATCGGACATTTTAAAAAATTAATTTAAAAAAAAACTGTTGGGAAAATGAAAGTATTTTCTGGGTGCATATAATTTTTTTTGCTTATTCTATCCATTTCAATGACTAAAAATAGTACTTTTGACTGAAGGAAACCACCCCATTGCTTGACATTTTGCAGATCGAATGTCAGTTTCTTTTTCCTTGAAATTTTTTTTCCGAAAATCAATGAAAAAGCTTAAATTGAAAGCTTAACTAACTGCCTTTTTTTATTTTTATGGCACAGTATTTGGATGAGAATTGATGATTTTAAGGCGTCAGTGTAAGAAGTAACTATTTCACTTTTCGGAAAAGGCGGGAAGAAGAGAGATTCACGGCATCAAATTTAATCTAAAATATTTTTTTTCAATCGATAGGGTCTGGTGGGGTAAAGTGGTCATAAAATCGTAGGTTTTCAACTTAGGTGGATAGTAAGTACAACAAATTCTTTAAACACTTCAACTTTTTTTGTTGTTATTTTACATTGCAGTATTAATGAACACGGTACATTGAATTTTAGGAAGAAAAATATTGATTTTTGTAGTTTTATAGCACTTTCTTTTCCCTTTGTTTTTATGACCACTTTACCCCATGGGGTGGGGGAAAGTGGTCATAGCATGGGGTAAAGTGGTTATAGCTAAAAATAGATGTAAAACCATTATAAATAATCCTAATACTTGTATACTTCGGCTATTTTTATAGTTACAAGTAGATTCACGAGTACATGGTGTATATACGAATATATACGTGTCGTTTGTTATACACGAGTAAACACGTTCCTATATGAGTAGATACATGTATACATCAGATCCATGCATACATGTGACTATTCAAGTATATACGTGTATATACGAATATATAAGCATGTATACGTGATTACATACAGAAGTGCATACGTGTCACGTGTATATTCGAGTATATATGCGTATAAACGAACATCATATGCGCGTATGCACTTGTATCTCGAGAAAATAAGTGCATACTTGAGTATATATGTGTATAGTAGACGTATGTACGCATATATAAGTGTACATACATACATATACGGGTGTACGCAAGTTAATTCGTCGATACATCCAGTGCGTCTTTGTACGTGTCTACTCACATATGTATCATCTGGAACCACGAGTATATACGCTTATATACATGTCGGCCCACAGAGTGAATCTAAGCTCTTGGGCAAAAATCAAAGGGGTGTGAGATGGGAGGATAAGAAGCATAGAATCATAAGGAAGTTATAATCACTGACGCGCTACATGCACACAAAGTCAGAAACTGATGGATGCAAAGCAGGGCACAAATTGTTTGCACAAAGATATACACAAAGTATACCTAACATTTTAGTTTTTAAGAAATATTTAGAGAAGTTGTTAAAAGTTACGGCCTGTAGTAGCTCTAATACACGCATCGCAACAAAAGCGCAACGACTGATGAAAGTTTTTCAAAAGTTTCGTTATTGCAACAAGATTGACTTGTGATTGCGACGCATGTATCACAGCTGCACGTCACTAATTTCATCAATCGCTTTAAAACTTTCTTAAGACCTAAAATGTTGTGTAAAATTGTCTTTGTGTAATATATAAATTTGTGACTTTTTTGCATCCACCAGTTTCTGGCTTTGCGTGCATGTAGCGCGTCAGCATTGTGTTTGTGACCATATGTTCTTTATGATTCTTGCTTCTTATCCTCCCCTTTAACACCTTTTAACAATTTGCTCAAGAGTTTAAACTCACCCTGTGTACTTGTGTTTCTTATGCTTGTACGTAAGTGTCTACTCGAGTACGTACGCGTATATACGTGTCTACCTGAGTATATAAGTGTTCTTATATTATACGAGTATAAGCGAGCATATACATGTATAGTAGAATGTATAGCTGTATGGATAAAAAATACTGGCAGACACATATATACTTATTTATTGGCGCATTTATGTGAACACGAGTATATATGCGTATATACACGATTATACTCGAATATTTAGCCCCGTTTACTGTAAAAACAATACATATTAAGTAAAATTAATATTTAATTTATGTCTGCCTTATACTTAAATATTAAGTGACTTTAGAAGAACAGTATTCGTTAAGCCTAATATTATGACCACTTTACCCCAACATACTTAAATTGTTCTAAAAAATTATCTAAAACAGATTCCGCTAACTGCGTATGAGTAAGAGTTCTTGAGACATGTAAGCTTCCTGTGCAGTCAATCTGTTCCTAATTATAACAAACAAAATTTCCCAAGGAAGTCAAAATAGGTGTTTATATTTTGAAAATTTTCATATTCACGCAAAATATTTTTTTTTTTACCAAATAAGATTTTGCCAGTTGTAAAATTTTATATTCAAAATGTAGTTTCTAACTGCCCTACTCTAAAATAAAATTTTCACATTCATTCGAACTTTAATTTACAAACTATAGTCGTTTATTTGAAGTATGACCACTTTACCCCATTGACCACTTTCCCCCACCAGACCCTAAACTTCCGGAGGAATTTTAAGTATGTTGTAAGTTTCTTTTGTTTAGGAGAAGAAAAAAGAAAATATAATCCTACCGCACCTGAAAAATCTCGTTCCAGTTTTGCATCTATGGGATATCCATAAATGTTGTCAAACCTTTTTTCGACATTTTTTGACCCTGTCACATGTTATGATATTTTGAATACGAAAACTCTTATTAAAAAATGAGTGATGTCACGTTTCTTGTGAAGTAAATGTTAGCTTCCCCCAAATTCTGTACTCAAAGAAAAACGTAGCTTTATATGCAGAATTTCAGAAATATATATTTTTAATCGGTTAGTTAGTGTAAAGCACTTATTTTCGAGAGCTGTTATTTTCGCGAAAATGAAAATATCGGCGGTTTTGCGGGCTGAAAATTTCGCGAATTTTATATGAACAGAACTGAAAAGTTAATTATATTTGAAAGATTTCACGAGGCTAAAATTTCCACGATTACGGTGGACTCGCGAAAATAAGTGCTTTTACTGTGTTTAGCGGGAAAATCAGTTTCTGGTCGAAGATTCACATATTCAGTGTTATTTATCACCTAACCACATAGCAATAAACCGAGCGCGGCGACTTCCCGCGTTTCCGGTGGTGGTGGTGGTAGAAAAGGGGACGCAAGGGTGCGTTTAGGTATGTTTTTTCTTCCTTTTTTTGAGCGGGAAGGGTGTAGGAATAGGGTTCAACATTTTCTACGGAAGAGAAAGAAAGTAATTCAGCCCAAAGGATACTTTTACCACTTTTTTCTCTTCTTTTTTTGAAACAAAATGTAAACATTGCTGCACTGAAAGCGCCAGATGGAAACTAAAAAAAAAAAAACAGACACGTAAATAAAAAGCACCAGATAAAGTGAACTTTTCTTTCCTTTTAGTAGCTAAGAAACTCCATGGCCGTTTTCAGGACACTTGAAATTTCATTATTTTTTGCTTAATGTGAGAAAAACTAATAATAAATGTATCAATAAATAAAATAATTAATTTATAGCGTACTATTCTTCTATTTTATCAGATTAACGCCAATATTTCCCCCCAATTATAGTTTATCAATGCATTTCCATTGAAATAGTTGGAAATTGGAATGTCTTCTGAAAGAGGTTCGAGCAAACAAAAGTAAAAGATTTTACTTCGCTAGGACTTTTACTACTTTCCTATTACAAAGTAGGAAGAGTAGAACGAAACAATTCAATTCCTTAATTTAATGATATGCAACCGATCATTGCATATAATTAAATTAAGGAAATATCAAGAAACAAAATTTGAACAACACACCGAATCCTTGTTTTAAAACAACGACGCAGTTAAAGTAATTACAGACTAACAATATCACTCCTTGTGAAAACGAATCAGTTTTAATTCATTCTTAAAGTGATATATTTTGACAATCAGTGCTACTGATTTGATAGAAACATCACATTATTTTAGAATACTGTTCGAGGTCATTTGTTTATTAGCTTTAAAAACAAACGATATCTAAGCAAATAAAAATTCTCAAGGTCCAGGAAAAGCAGCTCTTCCCTCATCCCTTTCATATTTGTTGCTTACTTTCACATTTTAGCTAGAGTAATTGACTATGGTTTTGGCAAGCCTAACCTGGCAGTAAGAGTTGCCCTAACTATAGCTGTTTTTTTTTTTTTTTTTTTTTGAGCAATCTCGACTGCTTATTGCTTTCATTTGATTGTTTTCATGTCCAATGATTTTATTTTCCCCACCAGCGCCCTCTGCAGCATCACCGTCGACCGGCTCCTCACGATGCTGCTCCTACGGCGAAAACCGTCTCGAGGTTGCGTCAATATCCTACACTTACACGCATACATACACGCACGTACACACACACACACACACACACACACACACACACACACAAAGACATACACACATACATACACCTACACACACATACACAAACACATACATACACACGCATACATGTAGACACCTACACATACACACACCTACACACAACTACCCACACACTCATGCCTGCACACAGACACAAACACACATGCCTACACACAAATACACATACCCCCCCCACACACACACATAAACACGCACGCCTACATACATACACACACTCGTGATTGCGAAAAAACATAATTTGAATTCAAGAGGTCAAATTCAAATTATTATTTTTATTTTTTATTTATTTTTATTTTTTTTTCATTTGAATTGTTGTGGAACTGTAATGTTGTGGGTTCTGGTATATGGAAAGAACTACTTAACAAGGGTTCTGGGAGGGGGGGGGGGGTGAATACTAAAACACTTTCACTGCGCCCCCTTATCTCTCATAACTTAACAGGGAATTCAGTTCACTTTTATCACAGTACATGCTGCAGTTACTATTCTATTCACAGCTTGATACAATATTATACACACAAAAAAACTTCATTCATCCTTATCTTGCTCGTACGAGAACAGATTTAAATCGTCATTGTTGAAAGCTCAGCACCGGATGTATACCAAGATACTTATGCATGTCCTCCTGATGCAACTATCAGTGGGACATTTCACTTTCAGATGAAGAGACGAGTTGAATTTTAATCAAATTTCGATTTCATTAGGTTAATAGCCTTGACGTCACGGTGATGCCTAAAAATAGTGCTTCGGGAAGCTGCTCGAACAGGGCTGTCTGTGGGATGTTTCGCAAAACCCAGATAGGGCTCTAAAGTTCCAAAGATGTAGGCAAGAAAGACAACCGAAGATCACGTGACAAATGATTCTTGAATTTCTATTCACTTTTCCATGATTGCTACTATTGGAGAGACTCAATTTCACGTGACAAGTGCTTCTTGAATTTTATTCACTTTTCTATGATTGCTACAATGGTAGTTGGTTGGTAATTAATTTCATTATGATAAAGCAAATAAATTTGTGAATAACCTTTATTCTAGATTGCATAGAAAAAAACATTACTCGACGAAACTTATCGTCGAATAAGATGCCTTTGTGCCAGCATGGAGTGAGATTGTGCCACATCATATGAGGCAGTGAGAAGCAAAGGGATGTAAGTGGCAAAATTAAAAATTTGGAGATAACCAGTACACATGGTAGGTGAACCTCTTCTCTGCCTTGTGGCAAGAGATGGCAATAGTAGCCCTGGTATTTTCTGCTGTACAGCATGATTTAGAAAAAAAATTCAATGAAAGCCTATCTAGGATGTTATCTTTAAATGCGTTTTACTCAAAACTTGAAAATGCCCCTTTGTTTCTCACTGCCTCATCATATGTACCAAAACCATGACAAAAAGAAGTAGGCATTTTCCTACATTTGTGAATGCCGAAACAAAAATATAATTTTTAGTCTTCCATCAGATTGGTGAATTTACAAGTTAAAAATTGATTTAGTATCATCTTCAGCAAGGCCGCGCCGTCCCTATGTGCGAGGTCATGCGGCGCACGACGACGCCAGAGTCAAAAAGGCGCCGAGCTCTGCCAATCAAAACTGCTCCAAATGGGGAGATTCTCTGCAACCAAAAAAATAAAATTGAACTTTTCAATATATCCAGGGCCCGGTCAAGCCAAAGTGATGACCAGGCCCTGACAAAATTTGGTGACCCTCTCACAAGAAAATCTGCACATTTTTCATGTGCGTTTTCCAAAACAGGAAGAAATAAAGACATTTACCTAATTTTGGTGCCCTTAAAATTGTGGTGCCCATTCCATGAACCAGTCGGACCGTGCGTTCATCAGGCCCTGATTATATCCAACGGTGGCGGTGAAATGACACTGCTCATTGAAACAAGCAATATTCTCGTTGCCTATCTGAAGGAAATATTATTGCCTTTTTGTGACTAAATATGCTATTCAAAAGTGTAATCTTTTACACTGAAAACATGTGACGCTAATTAATGCATACATTAGCATGTTTCTTCCTAATATGGAGCCATGATTGCTATTTCGGTATGTCGATAGTACACAAGTCTGAGTATATGAGGCGCAAGAAATTTTCTATTCCCCATTTTGGATCTTGAGGTGAATATGTTGTATTGTAATTAGTGTAATTCAGTAAAACCTGTAAAGTGGACCACCCTTGTTAGTTGACCACCTGTCTAAGGTGATCGCTATTTTCAAGCACAGTTAATGATGTGCCGGATCGTCAAAAAAGTAGATCCGCGGATACAGATATGGATCATCCATGTCAAGATCCGCGGATACGGATACGGATCTCAAAATATTTTTTGCCCTATTCAACTATCCAAGTGTAAAATTTATTACGGAAGGTATTCCCGTCATAATAATAACACTATTTCTTCAAAAAATGTCATCTACGGCGAAAATTCTTGTATAATAAAGACTATGATTTACTCTTTAAAGAAATCTCCGTTAAAATTGAGGGAGAGTTGGAAGGAACGGGTCAGCGCTGCATTAATGCTTAGACAGAATGAAAAATTATTCCTAGCTTGCTCTGTAGATGTAGGATACAGGAGCAAGAGTGTAAAGCTGCTACTGGATAGGCTAGAAATAATTTTTCGCACTTTATTTCAGCATAAATGCAGCACTGACCCATTGCACCCAAATACTAACCTAATAACAGAGCGGGAACACCTTTACAATCAGTAAATTGAGAATATTGTCTCACTTTTTTTGAAGGATGCCGAAGCAAAAATGAAGAATAACAGAAACCCCAAATCAACAAATAAAACTAATATTAAACTAAATATATATATTTTTAAAGCATGTCTGAGAGGGCCGTGGGCTTCTGAAATGATACCTTATAATTTAAATAGGGAATAAAACCTAATTTAAATGGAATTTAAGAGTCTTTTATTCAAATATTTAAGAATTTTTAGAATAGAAAAGATCCGTTTAAGATCCGTCAAAAATGTAACGGATACGGATACGGATCTTTATTTTTTTTTCCCTCGGATATCCGCGGATACGATACGGATACGGATATCCGGAACATCACTACACAGAATTAGATCTTATCATATAATTCAACCTCTATCAGTTGACCACTAAAGTAGTGCACCGCAAGTGGTCAAATTACACAGGTTTCACTGTATATGTCATTTTGGGATTTGTAATCATTGTTCGCGTGGTGATTCGACTATTTCATGTTATCATACTTGAAAACTACTGAAAGCCCATTTGCATATATTTTACTTGTGCGTAATGTTTGTATATTGTAGACAACAATTTTGGCTAACTTTTTTATTCCAAAAAGTAACGATTGAACCATAATTACTCGAGCTTCCTCCTTTTTCTTTAAATATTTGTGTGTCAAGAAAGAGCTTTGGATGATGCATTTGCTAGATATCACATTCAATGCCTTAAATATTTTATAATTTTTGGTATTACCAGAAGGGACTTCAGTTTCAGATTTTAAGGCAGGATATCCTCTATACTTCAATTTAGAAGAATAATGAGTACCCTGTTTTTATGTTTTAACACTCCTGAAAGCTATATTAATTATTCATCAATTAGTGATTTGAGAGATATTTAGAGAGGCGAGGCGTTAACTTTGATATTTAAAATATTTTCTTTTTCAAAAACGCTTTAGCTAGCAGAGGAGCTACTGAAATCGAAGTGAGTATTTTTTTGGTTATTGGCAACTACAGAGTTTCAATTTGTTCCTATAATGTTTAAGAAGATTAAAATGGGTATTTTGCCAAATGACAGCACGATGCATTTTAGGGTTAAATTAACATTCTGAAGTCAACCGAATACGTTAGAGACGAGTCATAAATTCTGAGAACAAGTAAAGACAGCTCTTTTTTTTTTTTAATTTTTTGAGCAGAGAAGCATCTAAAATTATTTATTTGTTGAAGCGGAAATTAAATATCTGTTAAGCAAAAAAAAAAAAAAAAAACACTATCTAGGATATTGCAGTTCTAATTCAAGCTAATGCACATTTTAAAAAAATAGTAAAAGCGACGACGAAAATAAATAATGTGAAGAATTTAAATCTGAACAACTCTCAACATATTCAATGGTTTTTGATGTATAGAAAATTTTTAAACTTTTTCGAAACCAGGGGTGCAAATGACAAAAATTTTCTGGTATGAATTCCTGGAAATTGATAACATACGAAAAAGACAATAAGACAGCTCAACGCAATATAATCAGCTTTATTGTACTCTACGGGTGAGGGGAGGGGGGAGCAAGTATGCATGAATAACTATGAATTTTTGCATGAACTCCTTTAACTTAACTTAAGCTTTAACAAATGAAGTTTAAATTAATTTAAGCATTATTCAATTACCTTGAAGAAATTTAATTAAAAAATCCTAATGTAAATACTAGCCAATAATCAAGTAACCAGCGAGTTCCAACAATGAAACTCGCGCTACCGGCATGATAATTTGATAATATGTTTCGGTAATGTTTAATATGCTGGGAAAGGCTTTATTGTGACAAGGCTAAACTCGATCCGGTAACTTAAACTGTTTTACTGGTAAGACTGTGTCATTTCAGTGGAATGAAGAAACGGAAAAATTTTCAACAATGAACGCTACCTACTGGAGTTTAGGGTTAATCCACTGGAGTTAGGGTTACAATTTCAACTATCAAAATATCATCAAGCAGGCAATTGCTTCATTCATATGTAGAAGCAATTTTCCCCCCGTCATACAATGACGGGCGATTTTCTAGTTATAGCAAAAATTACTTTATCCCAATCTTAATCCATATAGTAAAACAAATGTATTTATATATATGTGTGTGTGTGTATGTTCCCTATACAAATCCAAACTTTTCGTCAGATCTCGACCAAATTTGGCAGGGAGGTACTTGGGCACCCAAGTCAAAAAAGAACTGAACGGTTCGAATTTTAATTTCAGGACCCAAAAGTAGATCTTTCTACCCGACATAACCTTTTTTTTTAGAGGTAGACCGTACAAAGCTGGGCAATGCAGCTAGTAAGACAATAAAAAAATATGGCAACTTTTTTTTTCTAAAATGTATTTTATGAGTAATAAACAAAAGCAAAAACATTTCAAATTTTACTAAATTAATGAAAAATACACTTTTTTTACTGATTTAGTTGTGACTATTTTTATTGCACCTTCACCTGAACCAAAGAACAAAAGACTAAACGCGTCTCAACTTATGCATTTAAAGCACGCAATTTAAGATTTGATTTTATCCTCAAAATATATTTAGTTATTTTATTTTTGCTAGCAAACTGCTTTTATCAAAGTTCGATCTTTAAAAAAAAAAATGTTTTGGCGCTTTGATTAATCCAACAGTAATCTCTTGCGAAACTCCCCCCCCCCCTTCCAAAGTTCCAAAGAACCCAGGTGAAAAACTCTGCATTAAGTTAAAGACAACAGATAAGAAAAGGTTAACATCAATAATGGTTGTGAAGGAATTATTAAATTACTCCAAACTATTTCCGGTAAATTTTTCTTTTTTAACCAATCGTATTAATAGTCTCAAATTAATTCATTCACAAACTATTTCCGGTATTTTTTTAAATATAAAAACCAGTTGCTGCTGTGAATCAAAAGATAAAGAATTTTTGTTTTAGTGATAAGAGATGCAACTGCTTGGTGGTTTAGAAAATCTTGAAAGCCGGTAGTTGAAACGCTACTGAGAGGCAAATCCTTTCGTGACAGAGAGCAATTATTGACCAAGTTTGTTTGATTTTAAGTACCTTAGAGATGAAGGATTATAATTGTAATTACATCTGATTCTTAGTCACTAAAGTATGAAATCTACTGGACTCATTTGACTCTGTGGTAATAGTAAGAGATAAGAAGCTCTGATAGTGAAAAATGTGGACTCCTCATGACTTCCATGTTCCCTATTAAATATTATTTCAACACGTTGGCTGCCAACTATGCTTGCGTTCGACGAACCTCACCGGTCAACCGGTGAGTAACCAAATGCTAACCGCAGCGTTTAATGATCAACCGGTTACCACACCGGTTACCATTCTAAGCTGTTGATTGGTTGATTGGAGCACGTGATCATTAGCTGTCACGTGATCAACTAACTGGTCGCTACCGGTCGTGCTCGTCGAACTTGAGCTATGAGTTTTCTCGTACTTCTCTACTTGCCATTTTTGTGCACTTACAGTTAAGCTCGGAATATATGGGTGCTAATATCTACAGACGGCTTCTGGTGAAGAACAAAAAACCAATGCTGGCTTGCACAAACAGAAAATTTATTAAAAAACGAACAAAAATTTAATTAAAAAATTAATTATAATTCAAGAAATAAAATAATTTTTTATTGTTTGTGTAAATTTTTAAAACAATCTTTCACACAAAGGGCTGGCCTCCCTTAGACACGGGACAAAAATAACGCATTTCCCTTCGTTTTTATGCTTGGGTACATAAACGACACAGTTTTGTTGGACACTGTTTTTTTTGTGTGTGTGTGGGGGGGGGGGGGGAGGATGGTTGTAAGAGGCTAAGAGGTTTCTTTCTTTTTTTTTTTTTGTGCTTTTAGAGGATAACTATGCATTAGAATTAAAAGTTTTAATAATATAATGTGACTAAATCAAATTGTCATTTTAGGCCAGAGTTCTGAAAATTGCCGTGGTAGTCAACGTGTTAATAACCAAAAACGAAAATGGTACGTGTACTCCTGTACGAGCGTTCGAAGTTAGGCTTGTTAAATATACAATTTTTTTTTGTGATTTCTTTTCCATAAATTCTTAGACATTTCCCTGCACCTTTAAATTTTGATAAATTTATTTATAGGTTAAATATATTTTATGTTTTTTATTTATTAATTAAATCATTTATTTTTTGTGTCTGAAATCTGACATTGCAATTACAATGGAAGGAGGGGGTAGCATTGCTTAAATTGGGAAGCGTATTTTAATTAAATTATTTTTCCTTCGAGAGGCGGATTTTTGTTTTGCTCTGATTGTAATGCGTATTTTATTTAAATTCTTTCATCTTAGGATTTTTTTCCAAAGTGAGCATAAATATTAATACTTTTTAAAAATACTTTTTTGCCGCAAAATAAGTGTGCATTTAAAATTTCCGAAACATTATTTACTTTATATTTATTTCAAGAACATAGTATGAGGGTGTACTGTAAACCCCCACCAGTGGTTACAAAAATAAAACATTCACTTTTTTATTTTACTTTTCAACTTCAACTATTTACAGTAAAGCAGGAAAATTAACGTGGAATAATTAGCGGAAATGTATTTGTTTAGGGTTTTTTTTGTTTTTTTCTTGAAAAATCTCGAACAGTTTTAAGCGATTAGTAATTACTTAATATCTAAAATTCATACCGCGTACTGTATAATAACTATGGTCAGAATAAATGATGTTTTATAAAGGCTTAGTTTAAGAAAATAATTGTTAAAAACTAGGACGACACAATCAAGAAGGATTATTTAATCACGGTATGACAATAAATAGTTTTACAATAAGAGAATAAATAAAAAGAATCAATACTTGAAAGACTTAACTTTTATAAATTTTTGTATTCTTCGCACAACAAATAAATTTTAACTAATCGCTACTTTCAATTTCAGCAATATTTTAAACGATTCCAAATTTTCTAAGCTCCTTTGAGTGACAGACATCGATGACATTTCTATCAAAATTTATAAACGCATCGTATGTCAAAGCAGAAAATAAAGACTTCACATTTCGAGAAAATTCTCGAACTATTTTTTACTTATGGAAGTTCTTTCTGCATTTGTTCCAAATGCACGAATTCACCTGTAAGTACATTTAAGTAAAATAAGTCTCCCCATTTTCCTTACATTTCAAGGTTCTTTCGTATAATCTTTTTAATTGATTTTCCCCATCCTTTATTGTAGCGAATAAGCACAAGACATGAAAAAAAACACCGACATTACTGTGTTTCTGAAAAGCACGAATGGAACAACGTGAAACGATTCTAATTTTTTATCAGTTCCATTAATCTAATGCGTAGTCGATGATGTTCGAACACGTTACAAGCACGACGTCAAGTTATCACTTGCAAATTAGTGAAAATGCTTGGAATTTTTTAAATTTTTTTACAATTTTACTTAACGTTATTTAACCTTTATTGCCATTTGGAAGAAAGTCACTTATTATGACGATACCTCTTATATGGTGTACTTTTTAAACACTCATCTGACATACATATAATGTATATGTAGCGGGAAATGAAATAAATTGATGATTGCATATAATTACAGGAGATTATTCGTAATCACCAATGAGCAGAGTAAATATGACAAATCTTTACCAATAATAAAGCTGAAAGTCTGTCTGGATGTCTGTGACGCGCGTAGCGCCTAGACCGTTCGGCCGATTTTCAATGAAATTTGGCACAGAATTAGTTTATAGCATAGGGGTGTGCACCGCGAAGCGATTTTTCGAAAATTCGATTTTGTTCTTTTTCTATTTCAATTTTAAGAACTTTTCACCGAGAAATTATCACAACGTGGGCAAATAAATTTCCAAATTATCAAAACGTAGAACCGTAACATGGGAAAGCATAACAGATTGGCGAGAACAGAGCAAATTGGCGAGAAAGTCATCATTCAATGTTTGTAAATATACAGGCGAATCAAATGACCTTTTAATTTTTCTACTACGGGCAAAGCTGTGCGGGGTACCACTAGTAATTCAATATTTATCAAGCTAGGTTTATTGATATAACTAGAAAATCGCCCATCAAGGTATGACGAATGGAAATTGCTTCTACATTTGAACGAAGTCATTGCCTGTTTGGTTGGTAATATTTTGATAGTTGACATTTTATCCCTAACTCCAGTGGATTAACGCTAAACTCCAGTAGATAGTGCTCATTGTTGACCACTTTTTCGTTTCTTCGTTCTCCTAAAAACACAGCCTTACCAGTAAAACAGTTAAGTTACCGGATCCAGTTCTGCCTTGTCAAAATAAAGCATTTCACTGCATGTCAAACATTGCCAAAAAATATTATTAAATTCTAATGATGTGGCGCGAGTTTCATTTTTAGTGACGTCAGGTGCGTTACTCGATCAGTGAATTCGCCGTTATATATATGAGGATCCCCGACTCGTGATGAGGAATGCATTATGTTCCGATTATTGTGTGGTGTAACGAGTGCTGAATTCCAAAAAATGAATAGTTTCAACACTGAAAAATTCGTTAACAATTAATGGAACGCCATGAAGGTACCTCAAGGTAATACAACGCAAAAAACACTTCTTATCTCCACGAACTCCCAACTGTCATTACCGTCTTCATGCAGCGTAAAGAAGTGGAAATATCAAAAAGTGCCTCCCCCAGAATTTCAGAAGATTTCGGGGAGGGGGGGTACAAAGTATTTTTACTCGATGCATGTTATAGGGAAAAGCAATAAATTACATAGACACATGCGTAAATATATTGTTTCCTAATAAACTGAGAAAGAGGCAGCTATCCCCCCCCCTTCGCTAGTCCAAATGACGAGCCTGCCATCCCCCCCTACCATTTTGAGCTGGATACACCCTCGGTGGTTAAGAATGAAAATCAGATGCGCTCAATATGGGATAGGGCGCACAATAGCGGGAGAAACTTATTTTTCTTCAGAAAAGGAATTGGAGAATTGAAAGTGAAGATGGTAGCGGTGCGGTATGGCTTCATTGCGCAGGGTTATTTTCGAAGGATCAGGGGGGTAGAAAGGAGGAGAGGGTCAAATATGTTGAAAAAAAAAAAAAAAAAAGCGTAACATCATTTATGGACATCCCCTCAAAATGAAACGAGCTGATGTGTGCATCACATGACTTCCTTTTACTCCAATTTAATGTAATTTCCCCATTATTGGCAATTTTAATGTGATTCAATTATTTACTCTCTAAATATCACCAACAGTGGCTAAATTGAAACCAAATTTAAAATTTAAAAAAAAAAAAAATCGTCAAATTTGTCGCCAAGTTGGCGACAAAACTTGGCGACCAAAAGACTGACGATATATCGCCAAGTGTCCGCCAAATTATAACACCACGTGAGTTTACATCGAAATTAACAATGATTTCCCCCCCAAAAAGGGGCAAAAGACTCCCTTTGAAGCACACGAATGCAACCAACAGGGAAGGTGCACAACTAGACCCCACTAGGAGACTATGTACCAAATTTCAACTTTCTAGGACATTCCGTTCTTGAGTTATGCGACATACATACACACATACGCACATACGCACACTGTAACAAATTTCGGAAACGTTTCTGGGTATATCGGAAACGTTTCCGAAATAGTAGGAATCCTTCATCCAATAGCGAACTCCTCAATATTCAGAAAGCTTTTTGTTATTTCAAGATATCTAGAAGCGGAAGTGATGACGCAACGCTTCGAAACCTATTTCATCCTTCCAACACAGGCGCCAATGAGTCGGAAATAACGAGAACTTCTTTTTTTCTTATCTATGGTTGCTGCAGTCAGCAACTGTTTAGCATTGGAATGCTTGTTATTTCATATCTAGAGAGTAGCAAAATGTGTCGAAACTAATTTTACGCCTTTGCATTTTGGACTGCCCTTGATTTTTTAGACGATGTACGCAGCTATTAAGTTAGTTAATAACCATTTGCTTCTTTACAATTTCCAATGCGACCATAATTAGATATATATTGTGTGTTCAAGCGTGAATAGTTTCAACACCCGTGTTTATACTTAATGAAACGAAACCCTTTGGATTACTTATTCAGTTGTAATGGAGGTACTTAGATTTTCTTCCGCTCATGTTCACTTGTAAGTATTAATGAATATTTTAAAACATGTTGTTATATACATTTATATTTTTGTTGATTTGCTTTTGATGAGCCTAAAATTGTAAATATTTTTGGGTTTATCGAATTAATTTCAAGTTATCCTACATACCTATGTGCGCGGTGTACTATTTGTTGTAACCAACTGAAACTGATTAATTACGCAAAAGAAATAAGATTTATATTTGAGAAGCAATCACAGAAAAGTTATTTCGAAATATTTGGATGTACATACATTTTGATTCAAAAAGAAAAAAAAATAAATTGTTTAATTCATTAAAAATATGGTAATGCAAATATTTTCTAGTATTGTAATATGCTTCACAAAAAATGTGCCAGTATTATCTTTTTTTATTATAATTTATTCATTCATTTAAAAATATTTATACCATTAGAAAATGACCATATTATCTATTAGTAAGAACATAGTTATGCAATTAATTCATCTGTTTATTCATTTTGTTAAATGTGGTTAACAATAAAAAAATTCCTTGACATTAGTTCCGAAAATAACATTTCCTTCGTGGATATAGTAGTTTAATGTAGGACACTCAGGAGGAATGAGTCAGTGGCAAAAATGGAACAGCTGCATTTACATGCTGAAATAAAAAGTAATATTATTTCATGTCATCGTTTTAAAAGTGATTAGTTTTTAAATACTATGTTATTAATATGCAATGCACATATGGTGAGAAGACGAGGGGCGTTCACCACGCAGACTGTGCCATTGACATTTTCAAGGGGTTGCTTTTTTAAGGTGGGGGGCGCTTTATATCATTTTATGGGTGCACCATCACTCTTATGGTGTGGGGGGCGGGGACTCTCGTATATATGAAATGGAATAATCATGTAATAGAGTTCAATGTTTTAATAAATAAAATATATAATGCATTTTGCGCACACTCTAAATCAGTAACCTATTTTGATTAAGTATCTATATTTGTGATAAACTGGAAAAGGGCAAGAACAGAAGAATAAACCCGAATGGTTCCAGCAGGGGGACTTTGGTGTCATATTTAAATTCATCAATTTCTCTGTTGGTACTTTTCGGTACACTTTGTTCGTCAAAGAAATTGACTTGACGTGAACGAATTTCGGAACGCTAAGTGTAGGTAAGTTCTGTCAAATTTTATCCGAAAATAAAAGCTATCAAGTTTGATACAAGATATGTTTTTAAGTTCTGCATTAAAAATACAATATGTTGATAATTTTGTCTTGAAAATATTGAGAGAAAAACTGACGTTTAATATTGTTTAACAAACAATCCCACTTTTGAGAAAGTACTCCCCTTCCCTCCCCCGACGATTTTGTGATTATGAATGAAACTACTATATTGTTTCATAAATTTTCAAAAATTTATAACTATGCATATGTTATGCTGTTAACCATGCTATTTGTCATTAGAAATTCAGAAAAAAAAATCCACGAATGATTCTAAAATTGCTTGTTTCATTGCTCTTAGATATGAAAGAATTGAAACTGATATAGCATGCAATACTATAGTAAAGAATTATTTTTTAGAAAAAATCACGGAAAAAGGATTCCGAAATTCTCAGAAACGTTTTTGAAAATTGTTTGGAGGATTCCGAAATACTCGGAAACGTTTTCGAAACTTTCATGAACCACAGCTGCACAGAATACTCAGAAACATTTCTGGAAATTACGGAAAGAGGATTCCGAAATACTCAGAAACGTTTCTGAAAATTACAGAAAGAGGATTCCAAAATACTCAGAAACATTTTTGGAAATTATAGAAAGAGGATTCCGAAATACTCAGACACGTTTCTGGACATTACAGAAAGATGATTCCGAAATACTCAGACACGTTTCCGGACATTACAGAAAGAGAATTCCGAAATACTCAGAAACGTTTATGAAAATTTCATGAACCGCAGCTGCACGATATACTCAGAAACGTTTCCGAATTTTTTTTTACAGTGCACGTATATACAGACGTCACAAGAAAACTCGTTGTAATTAACTCGGGGATCGTCAAAATGGATATTTCGGGTGTCTGTACGTTCCTAGGCATATATCCACGTGTGGTAGGGTTGAAAAAAAAAAAAAAAAAAACTCAACATTCATTTGAGGGTGAGCAAAATGGAAATTAAGGCCGACTTTTGGGTGAAAATGTTTTCGCGAATACAACACTTCCTTTTTTGTAAAAGGAAGTAAAAATGCTAGTCAGCGGCTTTTCCTTGATGCTTAGTGATACCTTTGCATCGATAAAGTGAATCGATTTTTATGCTTTAAAAATTTCAAAACTTTCACAATTATTGCTGCACAGTGTTAAGTAACGAAAGTAACTAATATACTTCAAAATACTGTGAAATAAACTGCACGAGTTGTGTAAGAAAATATTCAACGCATGTTACATAGGAGAAAAGTTTTGAATGAATTTCGAAGAAATTAAATCGCGTAAATAATACATGAGAAGTTGTATAATTCAAGGTTAAAACAGCACACTTTTCTTTTCCAAACAATGGATTTCCACATCAACATGGCATCACAGTCATTCACTCCCGCGATTCAATAGTAATATCTTTTCAGATTTATACTCGATTTTTGTTTCCCATAATTTGTAGAAAAACAGGACTGCTGAAAAACAACAGTTTATGGCTTTATAAATCATAGAAGAGCCAAAGAATCCACAAAGCGTGTAATTTATTTATTTATTCATTTTTATCTGTAATTTTTGTCATTTGTTTATTTATTATTATATTATTAATATTATTATGTATTAGTATTATTAGTTAAACTAAAACAAGTAACTAAATTTAAAAATTAAAAAACCCCTACAGAGTTGCAGATGTAGAATCAAGAAGGAAAATTGAAAATCCTTTTAAAAGCCTTCTACTACTAGAAATTAATTATAAGTATTTTATTTTTTAACGAACAGAAACTAGCAACCGAATTTATTTTTAAATCATTGCGTTTTCTTTCCTTGTCTGCCAACAATGAATTCGGTTACCAATCGCGTGAATAAAGGCTTAACCGTATCTACAATCTACTTTTTAAAAAAACCTTATAATTCGAATCCAATATACCATGGAAGTTCCAAACGCATTTTATCAGACGCAGAAAAAAATACTCTTTATTTTGGTACTAAATGTTTTCACTACAAAAATCGCGAAAAACCTTTTAGAGGTTTTTAATTAATATCTTCGTTAATTAATGTCACCCAAAGACGCAATCTAGCTAAGAACACTCTCGATCAACTGCTTTCGAGCAATTTTTTTTTTCTTTTCAAAATCGGTCCACCCGTTTTGGCTCTAGAGTGCCACATGCACATACACAGAGACGTCAAACTTATAACCACCTTTCTTTGTGTGTCGGGGGTTAAAAATTGCGATATATTCCCATTTTCTATTCCTAAAATTGAAGCAACGGTTGCTACAGCTCGCAAATTGTTCTGCTGTTGAATGGTAAAGCGCAGTATCTGCAGAACTGAGTTTCCTCAGAACAAAATCAGGGTATTTTCAGAATCAGCAGAAATGTAAAAAATATAAGACAATCTTGATAAAATCAGGATATCTGGCCAGCCAAGTTCTAAGACTATATCAAGAAGCGGTGAACAATGGGGGGGGGGGGGGGGGGCGGGGAGGGGAGTGCATCCCCAGAAACATAAATGCTACATTACAAGAGTAACACAGTTTTATCTGTGGCTGCAAGTTAGTGATGGGCATAATCGAGTTCTCATAATCAAATCACTCGATTATTCAAGATCATTCGATAAATTAATTATCAGATCTCGAGTTCTCGATTATCGCAACACGAGTTCTCGATTAACGTATCTCGAGTTCTCGATTATCACATCTCGAGATCTCGAACGATGAACTGCTCGAGTTGTCTATTATCACTTTACGAGTGCTCGAGCGATGGACTGCTCGCGTCCTGTATTTCAAAAGATCTCGATTGTCAATCTTTTGAGTAGTAGATTTCAAAAGATCTCGATTATCAATCGCTCGAGTTCTCGATTTCAAAAGATTTCGATTATTAATCGCTCGAGTGCTCGAATTAAAAAGATCTCGATTACCAATCGCTCGAGTGCTCGATTTCAAAAGATCTCGATTATCTACCACTCTATTATCAGAAGTACTCGATTACCGAGATCTCGATTATCAAATGTTCTCGATTATGCACATCACTAATGCAAGTTGAATCATGCAGGAAGGTTCTTTACTGAAGATCGATCTGCGTTGCCACTCCGACTATAGAATATGCGACACGCTTCCAATTTACATTTATTTATTTTTTCACAAAGTGAAATTTTTTTTTCAGCCATGGAGCTCATAATAGAAACAAGTACGATACACCGGTCTCACACCGAAAAGAAGGGAAAGAATGTAAAACAAACCTCTAGAAAAAAAGATCAGTTTTGAGGATTTTTTAAATATTTTAAGGTGAAATATCCCTATGAGACTCCTTCAACTTGTTCCAAGTGTTTATGCTTTTGAACTTAGCACCTCTCTAGTCCCTCAGAAGAATGTTAATGGTTAATTTTATGCTTATACTTCCCCTCCAAATAAAAATAACAGCTATGAAACTGCTGAAAACTATAAAAAAAAAAAAATAGGGGTTATTTTCTGATAGTTGGACGTGAGGGCGTGGGCGCCCATATGCAAAATTTTAAAGGGGGAAGGGGCTCAGATTTCTTCCCCATGGCTTAGCAGGATATTTTTCCGCATGGAAAAAGATTTCCGTTTTGATCAAAGTTATTTAAATTTGGCATTTTTAACAACTTATTCATTAATAGCTGGAGAAAAAATATTTTACATTTTTGCAAAGAAAAAAGTACTAAAAGCAAGAGAGTTCTCATTTCTAGGGGGGAGGGGGTTAAGCGCCTACTCCCCCCATATGGGCGCCCATGCGTGAGGGGGTCATATATGTATTCAGGAGGTCATTTTGCATAAGAACCAACGAGAATTGCGTCAGAAGTGTTTTGGAGGACCCCCCCCCCCCTCCTCCCCCTCCCCTGGGCAGTGTCACCGTTGAGTAGGAGAGTAAAATGTCACGAAAATCTAAAATAAATGTCAAACACAATTTGCTCGGCTCGAATAAAACATCATATATTTTTAGCAGCAGAGAAATCAATAAACCTAATCAGAATGAAACACATTCCTTTTGCTGCATAAATTATCTGTTACAGTAATAGTTGTATGTGTCAGAGAAAGAAAGAGAAAGACAGCTCTAAAATTAGCGCTAAATTCATACGGCCTTGGTAGAAAATATCTTGCAATCACAACGAAACAAATCACTAGAACAAAGTCTTGCAAAAAGTTGAACAAAAGTATGAACAGTCAAACGATTTGCACTCTTTACGTTAGACAGCTCAACGAAATATCCTCATTTGTAATGTAAAATTCAGTAATTGCTAACTTCAACAGAAAAAATTTTAAGCAATGTATTTAATTGCTAATGTGCACAATATGAGTGCATATTGTACTCAGAGCAAATGAACAATACAAAAATTTAAAAGATTTGTCTCAAATAGTAAACTAAAATGGTCGCGAGTTGTGGTCCAGCTACGGTAAGCTTAAGGTATCTTTTCAATGACACTAGTTTGAGAAAATTTGCCACAATAGCAAGCCAATTTACTTAACGGGTTGTCCATAAATAATGTCCCACTTTTGTTTTCAATACTTTTGAGACAGCCCCCCCCCCTTTGGCACCCTATTTCACATTATCCCTTTTTCCCCTTTGTCACGTGTCAAGCTATTTTTACTTCCTTTTACAAAAAAGGAAGTATTTTATTCGCAAAAAAATTTCACTCAAAATTCCGCCTTAATTTCCATTTTGCTCACCCCCAAATTAATGTTGAGTTTTTTTTTTTTTTTTTTTCAACCCGACCACACGCGGATAATTGCCTAAGAACGTATAGGCACCCGAAAAATCCATTTTGACATTCCCCGGGTTAACAACGACTTTTCTCGTGACGTACGTATGTGCGGATGTGCGTATGTACGTCGCATAATTCAAGAACGGTATGTCCTAGAAAGTTGAAATTTGATACGTAGACTCCTAGTGGGGTCTAGTTGTGCACCTCCCCTTTTGGTTGCATTCGGGTGTTTCTAAAGGGATCTTGTCTCTTTTTTGGGGGAAATCATTGTTAATTTCGATGTATACTCAAGTGGTGTTATAATTTGGCGGACACTTGGCGACATATCGCCAGTTTTTTGGTCGCCTAGGTTTGTCGCCAACTTGGCGACAAATTTGGTGATTTTTTTTTTAAAATCTGGTTCCAATTTGGCAACTGGTGGTGATATTTAGAGAGTAAACTATTGAATCACATTAAAATTGCCAGTAATGGGAAAATGACATTAAAATTGGAGTAAAAGGAAGTCATGTGATGCACACATCAGCTCATTTTTCATAAACATATTCTCATTAAAAAAATGCGCGTCACACTTCTTCCTACCACCTTCCTACTCCATGTCATTAACTCTCACATCTTCACAACCCCTTCCCTCCTCCCTGAATGCATGACATCTACTGTGGACAATACAAACATCTTTTGTATGAGTCGTTAAATGAAGTAAAATTGTCAATACTCATATTACAATATGAAATTTTGTAAAATCTTTTGTCGCATTAAAACTGCGTCATATAAAAATGGTATTGTTTATCCAATCTATTTAAAAAATTAACTTCAGGTGAAATTTTGGGTCATAGGATTTTAACGAAAAGTAAAGGGGAACGGGCGAAAGAATTTATTTAATGAAAAAGAGGGATGCAGGTATAAAAAGTTTGGAAACCATTGCCATAAGAGGGCATGTCGTCGATTTTTTTTTTTTTCCTGGTACAGTTTTGTCAGCAAATAAAAAGAAAAACAACGTCGGGCTCTAAGAAAAGCTGAATTCTTCCTTCAATAGTTTCCTCTTTAACATGACGTTGTTCCTCCCATTATGCCGGAATGTATTTTCAACAATGACATAATATTTGTGAGCGTTTATGTCATCAAGCTTCGAAAGACATAATTGCTTGCACTAAGAAGGAACTCATTGATAAGAAATTCTTTAAAACAAGTGATCTGGAGACATCAAACCTGTTGCCTTTCTTGCGAGGCATAACAGATATTTTAACAAGTATGCTAAAAAAACCGCAAAGCTGAATTTTTCAAAAAGAAAAAAAAAAAGAAGAAATAAATAAAACTGGAATTGTATTTTGCACAATATTAAAATAAATAACTTTATTATAAAAATCTTATGATAGCGTCACATTAGCCAATAAAATCGCTGAATCGGCATGACGTCAAAAATATCTGGCTGAATTTCACAACCGATGTTTTAAGTTTCAGGAAAAAATCTGAAATACATCAAATGCTACAGTTTGCAACAGATAAAATAAGATTGGAATTGTAGTGTTGCATAAACCTATTTTAGCATTTGTTTAACAAATGCATTCGAAATAAGGATATGTGCCCAATAGTGGGGAATGTTTTAGTACTCGATTTTCTGGTACAAAGTGAAAAATTTTGTGCAATGATCATTTCATTCTAGGAACATTGGCAATTCCTAAAAGAATATTATATAGGATATATTGTTATTTTGAGCATATTATTAAACTCGCATCCTGTAATAATGTGGTGAACGAGCGCAACGAGCTCGGTACTCAAAGTAATCCGAATAGAACTGCTTGCAGTTCATGGGGGTTGGCGAATGATAGTGAGTATGGGGCGGTACACCCCACCCCCAAAAGAAACAATTAAAAATCTTACTATATTCATCAAAACATAACAAAGTATTTTCAAAAAAATAGAATAAATGATACAAATTATAGTAGTACTATTTCAGTTGGACCAATGCTTTAATGCCTGCAATTATCGTATATATTTTTAATAGCTATACAATTCAAGATCAATAAATTTATCACTGCTTTTGCTGCTTAAATTACTGCGGCACGTGCATAAATTCTGATTTGTATGCGACACAGAAAACTTGCTTTCAATTTTGATTTACGTGCGTTACGCCTCGTTTGATAAGTTCATAATACTATTTTGGATTGGAAAAAAAGTTTGCTTTAATAAAACATAGTGAACTTGACACTTTCTTTATCGCTCTCAAAAAAGGTTACAAAGTTTATTTCAGTTTTGTAGAGTTTGGTAATGCGCTCTAATAGTAAATCTACACATTGTAAAGTTGATTGTGAAATGCTTTCATCATAAGCATTAAAACTACCTAACTGTAACTATATTGCGTATTGTGTCTATTTTCGGTTATCACCTTGCTCCTTTCTATTTCCTACTTGTAAGTAACACTTAGTTACGCCTTATTTACGCCTGAATATATGTAATTTGTTCCCACACGAGAAGTCGCCAACCTTTCTGGAGTTAAGGAGTCCTTTTCCCGATATAGTAAATTTTATTTCTTATATCGAATACAGTGAAACCTGCGTAAGTTGACCACTCGCGGTGCAGTACTTTGGAAGTCAACTTAGACAGGTGGTCAACTTATAAAGGGCGGTAATGATTTTTTTTAATTTTTTGTCATTTCTTGCACCATGTATTTATTTTTGACGAATTCACCCTTATTCTTTCTGTTCAACTCACTTTCATTGTTTAACATTATGAAACACTAATTAAAAATACTATTCAAATATTTTTGTCTTTTTTTTTCCTTGTTTTCAACCATATTAGACACTAATTCTTGAATTTCCATATGTGCCCAGATAATTTTCTCTGACTTTCTCCCTTCTCAATTAATTTTCGTATTTCATACTTTTTATTAATCTCAAGTTCAGTTAACTTTTATTTCGAAGCCTTTTTATATAAAACTTATAGCAAAAAGAGCAACAAACTCGACTCTCCCAGTTAATAAAGGCAAAGTTAAAATTTCCTATCTCTTAATCCCTTGCACCAGAAATATGTAACTTTACTCTTTAGCAGGTCCAGATCTGTGTACCCGCAGTGCGGTAGTCCACGTCCTTAAGGGGGCTAACAGCCCTAGAAATTGAAAAAAACTAGCACTAAGACTTGTTAACTTTAAAAATAGACACTGCTGGCTGCTAGGGAAAAGCCCAACATATTTTGTTGCAGGGGACCCAAAATTTATAGATCCGGGCCTGTTTGTTAGCACAATTCCAGTGTTGCCACAACATATTGCAATATACAAAGGCGTAAAGCTAAGAAGTGAGGTGATGCGGTGATGTCCACAAGTAGGATTCCACTGACCCCTGCACGCGGCTCGCGAGCCGTATGAGGACGAACCCCGTTCTACACATTTAACAATCTTTTGCAATATATATGAGTATATAAAAACTACAACTTTTATTACCGTACAGTAGCTTACGGGTCCAGAACAACTTCAATTGTGCTAATTAAGAGAAAAAAAGTAATTTTTTTTTTCTGATTGTTAAGCAAAATAATGGCGTGAAGCTACTGGCTGGCGAAAGTAATTGTTCTTTGTGGTTGCAAGTGCAAGTTTGTTTTAATTATCATCTCGGAGTGCTTGACAATGTTATTTCTTAAGGACAGAGATGGGCAATGTCGTTTCTTTTTTTAATGATCGTTTCTTTTTTTCTTTTTTTTCATACGTACATTGAGCTTGTTCATTTTAACAACTTCAAAAATGGTGCAAGTAATGATCTATGCGGAAGTCATTCACGTACATTGAAAATGTTTCATTGAATTTTGAATCAGTAATATCCTTCTATGAAAATAAACTAAAGTTACATAAAAGTTAAAACAAAATACGATAATAAAAATGCAAACAGAAATATTTTATTTTGGCTTACAAGTATAAAGCAACTATAGGTCATTTTGTAAGATTTTTTTCGGTGATAGAGGAATAAGAAATTTGCTTTCTATTCCAAAAGTGCGGTTTGATTGACTTCAGCACGGTACAAAATTAAAAAATAAAGTTTTAATCAAAAAAAGAGTAAATAAAATTGACGTGACGCCATAAAATTTGCGAAATAGATCTTTAAAAAAAATATTTATATATTTTTTAATAACACTTAATATTGTCCCGTAAAATATTTTCAATGTTAAAATTTAATATGAAGTTCACGAAATAGTGCATTAATTCTAAATAGAAATGTCATATCTTCCAATATAGTATGGTCATAAATGAAAATAAAACAAAAAATTATTTTGAACCAGGGCGCCACCAGGGGGGTGGGGGATCATGGAGCAGACTGCGCCATTTAAATTTTTAGGGGCGTTGCTTTGAGGGTTTTTTTCCTTTTTTGTGGGGTTTTAATTGGGGGGGGGGAGTTGCGATAATTAGGGGGTGCGCCCTTGCTCTTAGAGTGGTGGCCACCCCTATTTTAAATGTGTGTAAAGTGAAAGTAATATCAAGAGAAGTACTTTTTTTATAAAAAACCTTAATGAGAAAGGGAGAACTAAAAAATAAATATCATCGCTAAAAAGAAAGATCGTTCATTTTCTAGGAAATTATACTGGACCTTTCTTTTTTAGGAACGATCATTTAGACCCCTTCGTCCATGAACGACATATCCCTACTGAAGAACAAAGTGGAGGTGACAGCAACAACTTTGATGATGGTGAGTCTGAAGATGCTCTCTCTACCTTTCAATAATTTAAGAAATCGTTTAAAAATCAATTGCCGGTCAAGTGTAGAGACTACATTATGTCTTAAATATCAGGTATAGATAAAACTGAAACAGAAATACTACAGAAATGGAAAGCGAATAAAAAGATGAATGAAAATGAGAGCCAATAGAAGGGGAAAACACTCTATCTTTAAAAAAGGAAACGGAACATAGGTTCTCGAGAATTTGTCTTTAGGAAACAAAGCTATTCTATGCACGTGGGTGTACAAGATAGAAATCGCTCAAACGGTACCATGAAACTATTTAAGGGAAGATTTTGGTCATCAATGGCTTCGCCTCAGAAGAAAGAAGCTGATTACGATCAAAAATTTTGTACAAAGTTTGAGACAATAATAAGAGCACTCATTAGTATTGCAGCAAATGATGGCCTGATACTACAGCAATTTGATGAGTCCACAACCTTTTTGTATGGAAAGTTGAAGGACGAAATCTTCATGAATCAACCTGAAGGTTTTGAAGATAATATACAGTAGGACTCAGGCCCGTCACTTGGCGGGGGGGGGGGGGGGGTTGAGGAGCAACTGCCCCGTGGCGTGGGTTTTGTTGCTTTCGACAAAAATTGTATTACCTACCCCTTTGCATCCGCGTCATGGTGGGGCGAAAATGTCAAAAAGCGCTTATAAATAGGTTCCCCCTATAATAAACCAATTGAAGATTAATAAATTTGCACAAGCCTACCTCTTAGGCAATCAGAACTGGAATTTTAGAGCCCTTCATCCACTACAAAGCTGAAGGGAGCCTTTAGAAAGTTGAAGAACCATGATTGCGGGGATTAACAAAAATTGCTTTTAAGTAGTCTAAATTTTTTTTTCTTATTAAAGGCGGGTATATTTAATTTCTCTCGTGTCCAACGATAGTAATAGGACGAAAAAAAAATGAGTAATCGAATTCTCAAACCGAAAATCGGATTTGATCAGCACCGAAAACTTGGGAATTCAAGGTTTTTTTTTTTTTTTCAAAACACTCTACAAAAAATGTTCTCTTATGTCCTCTTAGAAATTAATATTAATTAGTCATAAATGGTCTGTAGAAAGACCCTAAAAAGGAATTAGTTCCGTAAACTTGCGGACTTTGGACCCTGAGCCCAAAAAAATCGAAAAACTCCATAATCACATGCCTGTGTAAACAAACAAGCGAGAGAGGTTTAAAAACAATTTTAAGCGCTTTTTGGCGTTTTCGCCCTAATGTGCGTCTGTCCAAAATAAAGGACCCGCTAGGAGTGTAAAAGAGACTCATGTGCCTTTCCACGGAAAAACAGACACTTAGTCCAGTACGTGACAGTTATATTTTTTTCCTAAAAGTAATATTTGAAGTATGATAAACATTTTTTTTAGTCTAAGAATTCACGCATGTATGTCTGATTTCTTGGACAAAAATTTTTGTTTATTGCATTTTTTTAATAGGGGACCCATCGCAATTAATTTTTGGGGGTTCCTTTGTCCATCACAGAACTATATAAAGCTCTCATCATGGGCTTTTTTTGGGTGATCCCCTTCGGTGTCCCTATGCAGTGTCCGATTAAGGGCCCCAAAAAGCAGAAGCGCTACGCAATGACCTATTCAGTAATCAGGCCCTGCTCCTTTAATCGTGGAGGTGCCTCGGAATTGAGACATTGTAGCACTGACTTTTAAAATGAAATATAGATCAAACACGTGCAGGGCAAAATGTGATTTTCCATGCAATGCATATTTGCATGGAAAATAATTTCAAAATATTCCTCAATGGCCGTCAATGCAATTACACGTAACAAATTTGCATGGGAGCTCATAGAAGCTCTATCTCCGTTCTGCCAGTTTTCAATTAGTTTTTACATATTACAAGGAATTCAGACTATTCTTTACTAATAATAAAGCAGAAAGTCTCTCTGTCCGGATCTCTGTCTATCAGGATCTCTGTGACGCGCATAGCGCCTAGACCGTGCGGCCGATTTTCATGAAATTTTCCACAAAGTTAGTTTGTAGCATGGGGGTGTGCACCTCGAAGCGATTTTTCGAAAATTCGATGTGGTTCTTTTTCTATTCCAATTTTAAGAACAAAATTATCATAAGACGAACGAGTAAATTACGAAATTATCATAACGTGGAACCGTAACATGGGCACAAGCCAATTGGCGAGATACGAAATTATCATAACGTGGAGCCGTAACATGGGCACAAGCCAATTGGCGAGATACGAAATTATCATAACGTGGAACCGTAACATGGGTACAAGCCAACTGGCGAGAAAATCCACCATACATTATTTGTAAATATACAGGCGAACCAAAAGTTCTTTTAATTTTTTCTATTACAGGCAAAGCTGTGCGGGTACCACTAGTTAAGTATAAAAGTAAGTTCTGATGACTACAGGGCTTTCGCACTTCTTTTCGCAACTAAATTAAGCCATAATTTCCAACATGGTACTTCAAAAAAATTTCTTTTATACACTCCCCACACCATAAAAAATAAGAAAAAAAAAAACCTCTATTTATTTCACCATTTCACTTACTGCTTTCAAAAACCTTTCATTTACAGAGGGGAAAAAAAAGTATTTTCTTCTCCCACAACCCAAAAACGCGGTAAAAAGGGAACAATTTGACATAGTGTTGACACCGACAGCTGTCCCCCATAATTTGTTCAGGAGGCGGAAATTTTGTCGTTTTCTTACTCTCGTTTTTTCTCTCAACTAAGGATTCCGTGTCACACGACATCACATGGGAAAAGGACTAATAATAGTTTAAATATCATTAACTTAGCGACTTGTTCAATCTGTCTTCTGGAATTGGACTAAGTACTATTTCAAGGATTCTACTTTATTTTTCCTCGCTCCTGTTCGTTTCCGTTTGTCAAGTGTCAAGAGTGCGAATAATAGAAAGTGGGTTCTGGCGAAGTAAAATTAGAAAAAAAGGTACTTGAACTCGCAACAGTTTTATTATTTATTTTATTTTATTTTTTGATACATAACATATTTTTATTGTCAGAATATGAAAATATTAGTCTCAAATTTTTGAATTAACGACATTAACGATAAAAACAATCGTTTGAAATAACTACTTCCAATTACATTAAATATCGAGAGTACAAATAATGTAACGTAAGATCTAGTATTGTGAAATTAGAAAAAAAAAATACCATAACTGGCAGAGGCTTGGTTTTAAACTATATATTTTATCAGTAAGCCGTAGCATCAGTCATTATAAAAGAAACTTGTCGAAATTTTCTGATATTATTCTATAGTAAATTCTGTTTCTTCATTGTTCACTGTAGTTTGCTAGTATAAAAAAAAATGTTAACGGTTCTAGAAAGTTTTATTTATGTATTTGACGAATTCAAATAGAAAAATGTCGCTGAGTGCCATCATTTTCCCCCTGTGATTTCATAGTTTCAGAAACGTAGACTGCAGCCAATTATGTAACTATGATCGGCATATTTAGGACTCGGGTGTTATTAAGACACCGAAAATCGGGTGATGGCCATGATCCTGTGCTGCATACGCTGCACATATGTGAACGAACTGTGCACAAATAGACCAAAAAACAGAAAATAACGCCCTAGGGGCTATTCATATAAACGATGTCGCACTTTTTTCCAACATTTTTGACCGCCTCCTCCTTCCCCTTGTAACATGACATGCTACTTTTTAAATATTCGTGTTAAAAAAAATCACGATTCACTTATTGTTACCCCCTCCCACCCCCTTGTGAAACCGTCCTCCCCTTCTCGAAGCGTGACATCATTTGTGAATAGCCCCTTAGCAGTGCTCCGAACGTGATGATAGATCTTTTTCCTTTCTATTGAAGTAAATATGGAATTTTTGATATTTTTTGAGTTTGCCAAATGTGGTTTAATATAGACAAAAAAGAATTTTAATGGGAAATTGATATTAATTTTCAGCTTTTTTACAGACTTGTTCTTATTAGGGTCCCATGTTCCTAATGGCCAATTCGCCATTTTTTTGTGAAACCACCGACAACATAATTAAAATTTAATGGTAGATCGTGTCCAAGGAATGATTGTAGTGGGAGACATCACAGGGCTGCGCTACTTTTTACACAACCTCTCACGCAGTTCAGCATACACCATCACACTCCAGGATGTGCTCTACCAAGGTGCGGAGTCTGAGTCGGAATTTGGGGTGGGAAAAAGAGTCGGAGTCGGAAGGCGAAGGCTTTAAAACTCTAAGAGTCGGAATTGAAGTTGGCCATTTTCCCTCCAAGTCCGTAACTCTGCCAGCACTTAGGAGTCAGAGTTGGAGGCGTGGAGTCGGATTTGATGGCGATGGCTCTAAAAATCCCGGAGTCGAAGTCGGTCCTTTTCCCTCTGACCCTGCACATACCTACACTACACATAGTTTAACCGGTTAGAATGGTCCCTGAAGTTAATTTTGTTTCCTGGAACAAGTGCCGAGCAACTCCTGACACAGCACTCACAGAGGCATCGATTTGGAATAGGAACTTAAAGGAATTAGTGACCACTACAAGTTTTCCGTGTACCAATCACCATTAAAGAACACGGAGGATCTTCAACCGACTATATCGAACCTGCAAACTTCTAATTACGAGGCGAACTGCTTGTCGATTAGGTTACTATAGCCAAAACAAACACCTAAGGAATGCGTGGACCACCGGGTGACAACCACAGAGTATAGTGGTTAGGACCATTACGTTTAAACGAGGAAATCCACCCTTACTTGATGTTCATAAAAAAAAAGTACTTGAGCACTTTTTCCGCAACATTTATGGGAATTTCTAGGTTCGATGCTGAAGCAAGATTTTTAGGCGAAAACCACGATTCCACGTGCCGCTATTTTATTTTGCTTCCACGAATCTACATCCAAGAACAAAAGAACTCGTCCATCAAGAAGTACATTCATCACTATTACTTTCCTAATGCGCCGACAACCTTTTTGTTTGTCGGTTGCAAAAGGATGAACTAACAAAATTTATAAATAGCAACACGCTCTAATATATGTCACCACCTCCCATACTGGAGGGAGTTTGGTTTATAATACACGATGTCACCGGAATTACTTCTTCGTTTCGTTGACAAATGTTGGAAATAGCTTAAACGCGAAGTTCTGTTGTTTTTCAAGAGGATTCTTGGAAGCTAAAAACAAGTTTTTCGTAATTGGATTGAAACTTTTTTCTAAGAACTAATGGCTAACAATATAATGAACTGTTTATTTTCTCACGCGGTAGTTAGATTTTCGATCTAATTGCATTTCTGCAATTCTTATCGCTGCCGTTCTATTAAGTAAGTTTTTAGAAGGACTGCGGAATCTGAGGGAAAATGAAAGACTCCGATTCTTGGGATTTCAAAGTCGCCAACTCCGACTTCCTAACTCCAAAATCAGCCCGACTCTGACTCCACCACTCTAACTCCGACTCCGGAGCCCTGGCGGAACAGCAGACTCAGAAGACTCAAAAAAGAAATGACCAGAAATTTTTGATGCCTCTGACTCCGAGTCTTTTTTCCAAAAATCAGTCCTTGCCCTTCACCCGATAGCTCTATATTTCATTTCGAAATATATAATAAACAAAAATTTTTCATTTAAGAAATCAGATATGAATACGTGATTTCGTAGTCAAAAACATTTTTTTTTTTTGCTACATTTTCAAATTGTACATTAGAAATAAAATATAGAGTTGTTAATTGCAGGACATAATGTTTGGTTTTCCATGGACGAGTCCACTGTTTTTTTTTTTTTTTTTTTTGAAACTAACACTAAAAAGATATTAGAAGAAAAACAAAGCATGTAAAGTAAGTACGTATCTGAAAAACTTGCAATTCATTTTACACTTCATTCGTGGGTTATATTGAAAGAAACTTTTGGACAATTTCGAAGTCACGAACTGATGACCAAAGGTTGTCTGTCCTGCACGTTTCAGATAACCTTCATTTAAAAATAACAATTAAAAGAACTATCAGAAAAAGTAATCCTTAGCAAATCACACAAAAACTTTCACTAAGTCAGTAAATTTTTAACTTTTTGTCCTAAATAATTTGTATATATACATATGAAAATGGAAGGAAATATTTTCTCCAAATGTCCCCACAAGTAATGTTGAAATCACATAGCCCTGGTTTTCAGTTAATAGTTATTCTTGAGCAAAAAAAATAAACTTATTTCACATTAAACACGTTTCCGGAAGTTAAGTGTTAGCTAATTCATCTCGTTTCAAGGTATTTTTATGAAACAGTGCCTGGAATATTCTGTGTCATAGCAAAAATAACTACATTAAAATAGGCATACGTCACCTATCGTAGATTGTTTTCCTAATCATCTATGTGACAATAAAACTGACAAAAAACCGTAAAGTGATTATTTTCTAACACTAAGCAACCTCATTTTACTAAACAATAAAAGCAGAAGTTTTAGCATTTTACACGAAAAAACAACCGTTTCTAAATCTTTGCTACCGGTAAAATATTGCGTAAAAAGTAATTCAAAAGAAATCACTTTCTTCACTCCTCCATATCCGCCAGACCAAAAAATTATACAGCAAGCTGCGAAAAGGTAGTAATTGGGGAAGTTTTTTCTAAGGGCTCATATTCAAGAACATTATTGCAAAAATAAAACAACCGTTATATAGCCGATTTGCCAACACAAAAATCGATCAGAAATCGAGGTCAGTGTTAAATTTAGTGAAAAGGTGAAGTGTAACAAAAGAATGGTACAAATCAACCCAAGCAGAAACAATTACTAGTTAAGCCTTTTTTTTTTTTTTTTTTTGGAAGAAAATTCGCATATGATTTACTTTGCGAATCTTGAAATCAAAGTTGCAAAAAATTGTCCTTTTTCTGAAATGATAGTTCTTAATGTGTTGAAATTTGCCATTTTAAAACCTATTTTTCTTTTCTTTACTAATAATAAAGCTGAATGTCTCTCTGTCTGTCAGAATCTCTCTCTGTCATGATCTCTGTGACGCGTATAGCGCCTAGACCGTTCTGCCGATTTTCATGAAATTTGGCACTAAGTTAGTTTGTAGCATGGGGGTGTGCACCTCTAAGCGATTTTTCGAAAATTCGATGTGGTTCTTTTTCTATTCCAATTTTAAGAACAAAATTATCATAAGATGGACGAGTAAATTACGAAATTATGATAACGTGGAACCGTAACATGGGCACAAGCCAATTGGCGAGAAAATTCACCATACATTATTTGTAAATATACAAGCGAACCAAAAGACCTTTTAATTTTTCTATAACGGGCAAAGCCGTGCAGGTGCCACTAGTTTAAAAATAAAATAGTTTAGTATATTTTTATATTAAACTATCTTATATTATTTTTTTATTAAATGCTGTTATATTATAACTTTCTTAAACTATGTAAAACCTGTCTACAACGATACTGTTGAGCCCGAAAAACAATATTGTAATAGACAGGTTATCGTTATAGACAGTTTGATTATTCATGCTGACATTTTGCTGGGGTCAAAAAAAATATTGTTATAGACAGTATCGTTATACACAGGTTTCACTATCATTGCAAATAAAAAAAGGAAATTGTTTTGACAACTTAACCTTCAGTTCTTCTATAGCAATAGCAAAGCGATTATCAAAACATTTTATCAATACTTTTCATAACAAAAAAATAATTCATGTTTTATATAATCGGTAACCAAATGCAGTAATCAGCCCAATAATTTAGTCAGCCTTCAAAAATAGTTCCCCAATGTATTAATTACTGTACCTATATTCTCTTAGAGCATATAATGGGGCATGTCCTCCTCTTTACATGAAAAATCCTTTCTTCAATAACATAGGCATTATTTTCTACTACATTATTCAAAAATTGTAATAGATGGGTGGATAAGGGCACCGCTGAAAGCTATTTTAGAAAAAGGTTAAGTTATAAGCAAAATATTTTCTGTGTATTAAATGGATTTCGAAAATTAAGCATTGAGACAATATTTTTTTAAATCCCAGCCTAAACGACCCATTGCAACCCTAACCCACTCATTTTTTTCCCCGAAAAAAAAACTAACGTTTTGAAGAATTTTATTTTATTTTACACCCTGTACTTTACTTCACATACCATTCAAATGTACAGCACATGTTGTTTAAGAAGGAGGATTAACGTGCCAAATCATAACGCCTTTGAAAGAAAAAAAAAAAGTACTCACTTATTAAGTTTTAGTACCAAAACTTTTTCGAAAGTAATTTCATTTCATATGCTAACAAAAATTTACGAAATTTAAGAACAAATGGGGTCTAGTTTTACATCTCTCCAAATCCCCCCTCCCCCGCATCGTTATGATAAATAGTAACAATTTTCTTTATCTTTACTAATAATAAAGCTGAAAGTCTCTGTGTCTGTCAGGATCTCTCTCTGTTCGGATCTCTGTCTGTCTGTCAGGATATCTGTGACGCGCAATACGCCTAGACCGTTCGGCCGATTTTCATGAAATTTGGCACAGAATTAGTTTGTACCATGAGCGTGTGCACCTTGAAGCGATTTTTCGAAAATTCGGTGTGGTTCTTTTTCTATTCCAATTTTAAGAATAAAAATTATCATAAGATGGACGAGTAAATTACGAAATTATGATAACGTGGAACCGTAACATGGGTACAAGCCAACTGGCGAGAAAATTCACCATACATTATTTGTAAATATACAGGCGAACCAAAAGACCTTTTAATTTTTCTATTACGGGCAAAGCCGTGCGGGTACCACTAGTAGAGAATAAAGCATCTTGCGTAACATCACATTGAAGATAAAATTAAGTAGATCATTCTAGTACCGCGATTCAAATAAGACTCAGCACTGAGTCGCGACCATTGTTTCTGCAGGGCTGCTATTTATTTGACATTAAAAACACTAAGCTTAAAGCAAAATGTCAAAACTGATTTTTCTCCTTTATAAATGTTTTATTCAGGCGTTTTCACAGCACACCCTTTTTTACCTCTGCTAACATTTCCTTTTCTATTTTTTCCCCTTCTTTTCACTCTTCCTTTTCCCTCCTTTTTATTTTATTTTGTTTATTTTTTTTTTTAAATACCGGGTTGACTCATACGGATGTAATAAAATCGGTTGACACCACACACACACACAAAAAGAAAAATCGCTGTTCTGTCTGTGCAGAGTTCTCCACACCTATAGCAGTCTCGTATGCCACCAATGGAAATTACGTCTATCCTATGTATGTTTAACTTTGTTTTGCAGTTAAAAACATTTCATAAAAAGTTATAAAATTTGATTTTAGTTCATTTTCAGGTAATTATTCAGAACATCTTTTCCATGAATTACAACTTTTTCTCCTGTTTCCATTTAAGCTTTTTTTTCCCCCGTGATTTATCCCCCCCCCTCTCTCTTTTCTTAGGTAGTACTAGATACATCTTCTTTACTTACTAATAATAAAGCTGAAAGTCTCTCTGTCCGGAGGATGTCTGGATGTCTGGATGTCTGTGACGCGCATAGCGCCTAAACCGTTCGGCCGATTTTCATGAAATTTGGCACAAAGTTAGTATGTAGCATGGGGGTGTGCACCTCGAAGCGATTTTTCGAAAATTCGATGTGGTTCTTTTTCTATTCCAATTTTAAGAAAAAAAAATATCATAATATGGAAGAGTAAATTACGAAATTATCATAACGTGGAACCGTAACATGGGCACAAGCCAATTGGCGAGATACGAAATTATCATAACGTGGAACCCGTAAGATGGGTACAAGCCAACTGGCGAGAAAATTCACCATACATTATTTGTAAATATACAGGCGAACCAAAAGACCTTATGATTTTTCTATTACGGGCAAAGCCGTGCGGGTATCACTAGTTACTAATACTAAAGCTCAAAGTCTCTCTGTCTGGATGTCTGTAGGATGTCTGTGACGCGCATAGCGTCTAGACCGTTCGGCCGATTTTCATGAAATTTGGCACAAAGTTAGTTTGTAGCATGGGAGTGTGCACTTCGAAGCGATTTTTCAAAAATTCGATTTTGTTCCTTTTCTATTTCAATTTTAAAAACATTTTCCGGAGCAAAATTATCATAAGATGGACGAGTAAATTACGAAATTATCATGACGTGGAATGGGAGAGCGAATGAACATATCGAATTGGCGACAAAATCGTTATCCATTATTTGTAAATATACAGGCGAACCGAATGACTTTTTAATTTTCAACTACGGGCAAAGCCGTGCGGGTACCATTACTGCAAAAATAAAGAAAACGTTGGTTCTCCTGCTTAGATTTCTCTACACCTAAATGAGTCGTATCTGAGCCCAATATTACTAACATGTGTCCATGTCTGTTTTTATGGTTCTTTTTCAATTAAAAAAAAATTCATTAAAGGAATTTTGCCAGAAATTTACCTTTTTAAAGCATTTTTTTTAAGTGTACACTTGCTCATTTCAGGTATTTTTAAGACACACCTTTTTTGCTAGTTATTGAATTTATTCGAATGTAATAAAATCGGTTTTTATCAAAGTTACTTACTCACACACACAAAGGGGGGGGGGGAGGGGCAGAGAAAGAAAGTCAGGATCTGCGCCGATTTCTCCACACCGATATCAGCCTTATAGGAACTTCCGACAAGTCTGACAAAGTCTCTCGTCAGTTCAGATTAGATGTGTTCTACGGTTGTTTTTCAACTAAAAAGATTTCATTTTAAAAATAATAAAATTTCATATCAGTAAATATGTTCCTCTTTGAATGTTATACTAGTTCATTTTAGGCATTTTCACAACAGGAAAGTGTTGTACCTTAAGAAAATTTTCATATTTTAATTTTTGACGTCAATTATTTGAATAAAATTTAAAATCTAAAAGTCACAATAAAATACCCCAAGATATTTCTATGCAATATGTATTTCTTTTAATTCAGACAGTTTGAAAATAAAATATTGCCAGCAATTTAAAGTAAGAGTTCCAAGCTGTCCCAAGGTGCAACATCCTATTGTACCTTGGGACACATCCTGTTGTACTATGGGAAAGTCCTCATGATTCAGGAAACAGTCACATACTTGAAATAATTTTGCCCCAAAGAACAAAAAAAGGTATTTTTTTCATTTAAATGAACTGAATAACGAATTATGAATTATTACCTAACATAAAAGGTGTTTAAAAGACTACATAAAATTAGAACATTGTTCCATGTTCCTAAACATAACTTAATAAGAACCTGCCATATGCTGTACCTTGGAAGGTGTCCTAAGGTGCAATATGTTTCGCTGTCCCAAGGTACAATACCACGTGGTTTAAGAAAATCTAAAATGGTGGTCAATCTTCACGCACTATCATTATTTTCTCATAACCAGAATAGTTAAATTATTTCTCTTTTATAACAAAATAAAATTCAGTACATTAGTTTCAAATACAAAGAAAATTAAATAAAAACGAAGAAAATTAATTTGAATTTTGACCTCTTGAATTCAAATTATGTTTTTCGCAATCACGAGTGTGTGTATATGTAGGCGTGTGTGCGGTATGTGTGTTTGTGTGTAGGGGTATGTGTATGTAGGCATGTGTGTTTCTGTCTGTGTGCAGGTATGAATGTGTGGGTAGTTGTGTGTATGAGTGTTTGTGTGTGGGGGGAATGTGTATTTGTGTGTAGGCCAATGTGTTTGTGTCTGTGTGCAGGCATGAGCTGTGTGCAGGCATGAGTGTGTGGGTAGTTGTGTGTGTATGTGTAGGTGTCTGTAAGTATGCGTGTGTATTTGTTTGAGTGTGTATGTGTCTGTGTATGTGTGTGTGTGTGTGAAGGATATGGACGTAACCTGGAGACGGTTTTCGCAAGAGGAGCAGCATCGTGAGGCCGGCCGACGCGACGGTGGTGCTGACAGAGGGTGCTGGTGGGAAAATAAAATGATAGGAATTCAAAACAGTCAAATGAGAACAATAAGCAATCGTGATTACTCGAAAATATATACTTTGGAGTCATAAAATTTACTTTCTCCCACAAAATCGTCAATTTTACTCATTTGATGCTGATTTTTACAACGGCACCATTTAGTGGTGAAGGTTACTATTAGAGATTAAAAAAAACATGGCTGCTAAAAATAGATTTTTAGAAATTAGTTGTGTCCCAAGGTACAACATTGTCCCCTACACCTATCTTCCTGTGCAAACGCCCCCGTCACTTCTTTTTTCATCTTTTGGTTGCAGGTGGATTCATTGGATATAATAAAATCAATATTTTTTACCACATCACTCCACAAAAATGAAGAAAAAAGGAAAAAAGGGAAGAAAAAAATAACGGTTTCCCCTGTGCAAATTTCTCCTCCCCTAAACCACTCTTATGTGATCTATATGTTAATTACATGTGTCCCATGTATGTTTTTCTGGTTGTTTTTTCAACAACACAGAGCTTAACACCATTTCCACACATGGTCGAATTTTTCCATCGGAGGCGAAGCGTAGAGACAAAAATTTCAGGTTCGGTGACACATGCTTGATATGCTTCAGGGTTTCGACACAAAGGGCAGATTTTTTTTTCTTTCGAACGAGAGGAAAGGGTGGTGATTAACGCGGGCCCGTTTCGCAAAAGATTTTATTCTAGACATAGAGATTGAAGCTCACACAAGCAAGTGCTGTTAATCCTTAAATTGCTTCACTAATTTACGTTGGTAAGTAAGGTTGGAAAAGGCATTATTGGAGCTGATGGCTTTGTGTAGTGAATAAACAAGCATGTGCGAACTTTTGACAGTTTTAAAGCGAATGATAAGGTAGATTGTGTACTTTAACTGTAGACTCTACAACAATTTCTAATGTTTGTGATTGTTTATAAAGTTTACGGAAACCTTTTTGCTTCATTTTACAAAAAAGGAAGTATTGTATTCGCGAAAAAATTTTCACTCAAAAATCGACCTTAATTTCCATTTTACTCAACCCCGAATGAATATTGATTTTTTTTTTTTTTTTTTTTTTTTTTTTCCCGACTCGATCACACGTGGTTAAGTGCCTAAGAACGTATAGACACGCGAAATATCCATAATGACAATTCCCGAGTTAATTACAACCAATTTTCTCGTGACGTCTGTATGTACGGATGTATGTCGCATAACTCAAGAACGGTTAGTCCTAGAAAGTTGAAATTCGGTACGTAGACTCCTAGTGGGGTCTAGTTGTGCACCTCCCCTTTTGGTAGCATTCAGGCGTTTCTAAAGGGGTCTTTTCCCCTTTTTGGAGGGAAATCATTGTTAATTTTGATGCAAACTCAAGTGGTGTTATAATTTGGCGGACACTTGGCGATATAGCGCCAGTCTTGTCACCAACTTGGCGACAAATTTGGTGATTTTTTTTAAAAATCCGTTTCAATTTGGTAACTGTTGGTGATATTTAGAAAGTAAACTATTGAATCACATTAAAAAGGCCAGTAATGGGGAAATGACATTAAAACTGGAGTAAAAGGAAGTCATGTGATGCACACATCAGCTCGTTTTATTATTATTCATTATTTAAATATTTGTCTCCGGTATTTGTGTGCGTCCTGTCCCGCTATTTAGCAGTGCACTTGACGACATAATATTTATTAGTTACCTGAAAATTTGCATAGAGAAAGTGAAAAGCGACATGGAAAATATTGTTAGATATTTGCCTAATAATAAAGAATTTTAAAAAGAAAGCTAATAAAAGAAAATAGCGAGATCAAAATTAGCTAAGTTCATCATAAATTTCAAACCAGGGTTAATAAAAAGAAAACACAAACCTATCCTGATTAAGAGGAAATTGTTGAAGATGATGCACATTTTGGGAAAGAATCGTCTCTCGAATATTAATAACGATTAGCTATTGAAAAAAATTTAAAAAAAGGAAAACACATTTTACAAACAAAAGAAACGCGTACACACACATGCACACACAAAATGATGTATCAAAAACCAGTGCGCTAAAGACCAAATTATTAGAAGATGAAGGATTCCCGAGTGAATTAGAGGAGGTGTATCGAGCATTATTAACAGTATACCGACCAACGTGAATTCAGAAAAAGTATTTTCAACCGCAGGGAATTTGTGCATTCAAATGAGTTTCAGGCTTCTGAGGATTCAACAGATGCATTGTTTTTTTTTTTACTGTTTATTGATTTGTTTATTACAACAGTTGTTTCTCATTTTATATCTGTTCGCAATAAATCTTCATAATTAGTAATTCACTTTTTGCACTGACAACGAAACAACAGATTTTTGCTCCTTTTTGGAGAAATTTCTAATACCGGTATTAATAGCGGTCTTCCGGGGATCACGTTTTAAAAAATACCGAATACCAGTATTAATAGCGGTCTTCAGGGAATCACGTTTTAAAAAATACCGAATACCGGTAATAATAGCGGTCTCCCGGGGATCACGTTTTAAAAAATACCGAATACCGGTATTAATAGCGGTCTTCCGGGAATCACGTTTTAAAAAATACCGAATACCGGTATTAATAGCGGTCTTCCGGGGATCACGTTTTAAAAAATACCGAATACCGGTATTAATAGCGGTCTTCCGGGAATCACGTTTTAAAAAATACCGAGTACCGGTATTAATAGTGGTCTTCCGGGAATCACGTTTTAAAAAATACCGAATACCGGTATTAAAAGCGGTCTTCCGGGGATCACGTTATAAAAAATATCGAATACCGGTATTAATAGCGGTCTTCCGGGAATCACGTTTTAAAAAATACCGAGTACCGGTATTGCATTTTCGGTTCGGTATTGCAATCACTAGTTTTAACTTACTCCATGCACAGTCCCAACATGTCTCGCCATATCACATGTTGGAACAGTTTATCGACTGTTACATACATTAACATTCATTATATTCCTGCACATGTTTTTTTAAAAAACGATACTTTATTTAAAATTTTGGCTGACATTTGCAACTACAATTAAGCCTAAGTGGGTAAACCAATATCTTTAGCTATTTAAGTTGCAGACCAAAAAGTAAAAAATGCTGTAACATGTCCTAGCTACAATATAAGCCTAAGTGGGTGAACCAATATCTTTTAACTATTTAAGGTACTGACCAAAAAGTAAAAAATCTAACATGTTCTAACTACAATGCAAGCTTACAGATCAAAAAGTAAAAAATGTTCTAATATGTTCTAACTACAATATAAACCTAAGTGGTTAAATCAATATCTTTAACTATTTAAGTTACAGACCAAAAAGTAAAAAATGTTCAAACATGTCCTAATTGCAATATAAGCCTAAGTGCGTGAATCAATATCTTCAACGATTTTAGTTATAGACTAAAAAGTAAAAAATGCTGTAACATGTCCTAGCTACAATATAAGCCTAAGTGGGTGAACCAATATCTTTTAACTATTTAAGGTACAGACCAAAAAGTAAAAAATCTAACATGTTCTAACTACAATGCAAGCTTACAGATCAAAAAGTAAAAAATGTTCTAATATGTTCTAACTACAATATAAACCTAAGTGGTTAAATCAATATCTTTAACTATTTAAGTTACAGACCAAAAAGTAAAAAATGTTCAAACATGTCCTAACTGCAATATAAGCCTAAGTGGGTGAACCAATATCTTTAACCCTTTAAGGTACAGACCAAAAAGTAAAAAATCTAACTTGTTCTAACTACAATGCAAGCTTACAGATCAAAAAGTAAAAAATGTTCTAATATGTTCTAACTACAATATAAACCTAAGTGGGTGAATCAATATCTTTAACTATTTAAGTTACAGACCAAAAAGTAAAAAAAATGCTTTAACATGTCCTAACTACAATATAAACCTAAGTGGGTGAACCAATATCTTTAACTATTTAAGATACAGACCAAAAAGTAAAAAATCTAACATGTTCTAACTACAATGCAAGCTTACAGATAAAAAAGTAAAAAATGTTCTTACATGTTCTCAGACCAAAAAGTAAAAAATCTAACATGTTCTAACTACAATGCAAGCTTACAGATCAAAAAGTAAAAAACGTTCTAATATGTCTAACTACAATATAAACCTAAGTGGGTGAATCAATATCTTTAATTATTTAAGTTACAGACTAAAAAGTAAAAAATGCTCTAACATGTCCTAACTACAATATAAGCCTAAGTGGGTGAACCAATATATTTAACTATTTAAGATACAGACCAAAAAGTAAAAAAATCTAACATGTTCTAACTACAATGCAAGCTTACACATCAAAAAGTAAAAAATGTTCTAACATGTTCTAACTACAATATTAAGTCTAAGTGGGTGAATCTTAACTATTTTAGTTACAGACCAAAAAGTAAGAAAATGTTCTAAAATGTTCCGTTCTCCCTTATCTAGCTCCTCCGATAAGGCTGTAATTACTTTTACGTCAAAATTACTAATTACTCAAAATTACAAAATTATGAGACGAAATTACTTTTCGCCTCATCTGCTCCAACATCTTGCTGGATCACGACACCGGAGCCAAACAGTGGTTTTAGTATGAAAGTTACATCTTTATCCCATCAAACGCATTTTCATACAACCAATAAATACCTGAAGGGGTTTTTCAAGACGTCATCAAGATGACATAAAAATCCGGCACCGTTAAGAAACGGCGAAAATAGCTCAGTACTCGCCTTGTTCCGTCAAACGCATCGCTAAATCTCGGCTTGGCGCCGGATCACTGGACTCAAAGAATGGCTGAGCTTCAAAAATAATCACTGATTTCTTTATCCAGAATACGATTTGAAAACGAGACCAGAAAAAGTAAGGGAAATATTGCTTGAAGTTCTATTTACTCTAGTTGAGTTGAACGTAGCTCCAATGCTTATTCGCGAGAGGAAAATTTTATTACAAGTTACTAGTTTTAATGCCATTTTTCAAAAAAAATTTTTTTTTTTTTTTAATCCAGCATTCAGCCCACGCCATTCACATTTGAATTTTCACGTCTTGAGTTCAAGTACAATAAAACTCCTCCTAACAGACACCTTTCAAAGGTAGACACCCTTTTTATGCGGACAATTTTTAATTCCCTAGTTCCAATGCAAATAACATTATTAAACCCCTATCCTGCGAACACCTCTCTATTGCGGACAAAAAAAAATGTCCCATTAGTATCCGTATTGGATGGATTTTACTGTAATTTTTATTACACTTACGAATAGCGATAAGGCCCTTCTCGTCGGGTTTCTTGTTTCTACAAGTGGAATTGAAAGGAACCGGGGATGAAATTCACGCCAGTCATATAATGACTTGGGATTGATTAGACAATACGAGGCATATTAATAAAAAAAATTTTTATTATAATTAGGATGCGGTAATGAAGATATAAACAAGATGATCATAAGGTTATACATACAGCGGATACCGTCATGGTATTTTTATTTCATATCATTCCTTAATGATGGGAATTAGTAATCTGGAAATTTTGTATTTAGATTAAGTTTTGCTATTAATTTCATCGATATATCGTCGCCTCGGAGCAACAGTAAGACATCTAATCCCAAGAATAACAGTAAGATATCCTACTGTTGCTCTGAAATGACGATATGTAGGTGTTTTTCCCGGAAAAAACGTGATTTTGTCCCCCAAAAAACCTTTTTTTTTTCAAGATGAAATCTGCCTTGAACGAACGCCGACGAGTTGTTACCATGACGACGAAAATTGTTCTCACTAAATAAATAACAAAAACAACGAGCTAGACTTGATCAAGTCGTCAGGGTAATATCTGAAAAATCGTAAGAACATCAAAAACGGTCAAATGAGATAACTAAGCATTTTGTCATTGCTCCAAAAAAAAAAAAAAAAAAACATGTAAATTAAAAGTAATTAATGGATTGTTTTCAAGTTATAATTTTCAATGGATTCTTAAAAATAAGTCATTCATAGTTTGTCAAGCCATTATTTTAAAATTAAAAACAAATGGTTTTTTGAAGGTTTTTTTTTTTTCAAAACTTTATAAAACTATTAATTTTTATTTATTTATTTATTTATTTTCAAAATCGGAAAGATTTTTTTTTTTTTTTTGAATTCTCAGAACTAAAAATTAGCATTGATTTAAAAATCTAACACTTTTCGGAATTAAAAAAAAAAATTTGTAGTTAAATTTTGAAACTTTGAAAAACAAGAAAATTTTTAAAACTTTAACCTTGATTTTTTTAAACAAAAAACATCTATATACGTCTGACCTATATTCATGCTAATTTTTACTAAATTTTATTTATTTATTTATTTATTATTTTTTTGTTAAACTTTGAAAAACAAGAAAATTTTTAAAATATTATTCTTGATTTTTTTAAATAAAAAAGAAAAACATATGTCTGACCTGTATCTGTACTAATTTTGTTGTACACACATACAAGACGTATTTAAAGATGGCATTGGTGTGAAACAAACACTAATAATGCTTGTAAAGTTCTAGTATTGTAATACCGTATTTTCCAACTTATACAACGCATTGAAACAGCATTTTGAATGTGACAGAATAGATTTTTTCTTATTTAAAATATCGATACTCTCCACGCACTTTCAGTTGACAAATATTTTTGCTCGGAAAGCATAAGAAACTTTATACATCTCAGAAACTAACAGGATCTTAGATCTAAAATTTATACACAAGATTTTTAACCATATGGGGAACAAAATAATAATAATAACAATAATAATAATAATAATAATAATAATAATGATAATCAATATTAATTTTTGTCATTTTTAGGTACAGTGTAGCCGTAGCCGAAACCTACGATGAAAACAAATGCAGCATTTGAGTTTTCGAGTTCACCACGGATTACAGGAGGACTGATCTTGAGTAGGCTTGCCAGATGTCCCGGTTTGACCCGGACAGTCCTGGTTTACAGACAAAATTCCGGTGTCCCGGCCGGTTTACTTCGAGTCCAGGAACAGATAAATTTGGTTATAGATGACCAAATATATATATATATATATATATATATATATATATATATATATATATATATATATATATATATATATATATATATATATATATATATATATATATATATATATATATATATATATATATATATATATATATCTTTAATAATTAACTGAGAAGGAATATATAGGATTATTACTTTTTCATTTGAACATTGATGTGTAAAAATTGATATCGGACTAGTTTGTAAAGATTTTTACAGTAAGAGTATTTAGAGATTCTTATTAGTATATTAAGGATGAGTAAATATACTCATACAAAAATGACTTTCTTTAAAAAATTCAAGCTAATAAAAAGTATATATATAAATGTTGCTTAACTTTTTATTTCTCATTTAAAGTGTTTCTTCCAACAAAAATAACTTGTAAACATTAAAACAATAGAAATTTATTTGCTTTCGTCATTTCTAAGTACCCTTGTTTTAGGTTCATAATTAGTAATCATTTATTCATAGCGTTAAGAATGAACTGCCCTGTAAAACAACCTAAAAACCAGCCAGGGCAGTGTACCCATTTGAATATTTTCGATGCTTGGGGGGGGGGGGGGGTCGGTGTCCCGGTTGAACATTTCAAAAATCTGGCAAGCCTAATCTTGAGTAATTTAGATTTTTGCATGGATAAATAATTACTCATCGAAAATATTATATTCTCGAGATAGATTTCTTCAACAGATAATCGCTTTAGAACCGTGCCAACTGAAACATAACGCTACACAAATCGAATAGATAATTTACGAGATAGCACCCACTGACTTTATTATTGAAGTGGATTAACATTGCCTCTGTCAGGGCATCTCCTTTTATCTTTTTCCTACTGGATGGAGGTTCCCAAAAACAATGTCACCACGAAAATTCAAAAGAAAAACTTTCAGTGAAATTGCTACAGCAAAACGATATTATTAGTAAGCAGAGTTGTGAATAATAACTCGCTTTAAGCGAGTACACAAACCGTCGATCGGCGCCGTCGTGCAAATGTTTCTGAGCGCCCTTATGCCACTATGAAAAATATAGTAAACACCTGGAGTAAGGTTTTGTAGACAAATATAAAATGGAAAAGAATACGTTTGGCATTTAGTTTATTCTAAAAATACTGAGTGAATGCTTAAATTTGGAATATGGTGTATGCTTTTATACATACTTCGTACCTCGAAATTATTTTGAGTTCAGTAGCTCTTCTGATGTTCTAATAATGCGTTTCGGAAAAAGAAAATGTTTTTTTACATATCAAGTTAACAACACTTTGAATATCTATCTAATCTTCAAGTGATGAATAATTGATATAACTTTTATATGCCTGTCAAAACATGACAACGGGAGCAGTGGTGCAACTGGAAAATAGTTTTAGGGGGGCACAGTGAAAAAAAATCTCTTTTAAAAAGAGGGGTCCGGGGTTTCTCCCCGGAAAATTTTTGAAGCTTGTAGTTTTAAAAACGCATTTTAGACGGTCTGTGGCGGTGCTATGGGGCAGGGGCGTAGCTAAGGGGGGGGGGGGGTTTGGGGACAAACCCCCCCCCCCCGAAACGTTAGTCTCAAAAAAAAAAAAAAGAGAAAAAGAGGGAAGAGAAAGAAAAAAAAGAAGAAAAAGAAAAAAAATCAAAATGACTTTTTCCTGAGTAACAAAGGTCAAAAATTCATTTCGCTCCCCCCCTCCCCAATGCCATTGAAAATCTGCTCCATGTGTGACCCTCAATCATAAAGACGCCTTCCTCTGCTGCGACAATTTTTTGATAATTGAGTGAAAGTTGACACTTCGCTTTAGAAATGAGATTGATTTGTTAAATCCACGTATATGCAGCCTTTGTTTGTCATTGATTCTGCAAATTGTTAAATATGTTTAATTTTATGAGCCGCGCAGTGGGAATATTGCATACAGTCGAATCTGTATATTTCGAATTTCACATTAAAGAAAAAAATCGAGATAAAGACGTTTTGAAATACGGGGGCTTTAAGAGACTTTTTATAGAAATTTGAAATATGATGGTGAAAATTTGAAATCGATACTAAAGACAACGTGGGCTCTTGATTAAAATTCCTCTTTATTAGTTTTGTTAGGTATTTATTCTATTATTACATTATTTAGTGCTTTATTGAGAGTTTAAGGAATCATTTTGACAGTAAAAGAAACTTTAAGCATATCTTTTTCAAGAAGAAGTCTTTTATTGCTTTTTGGTCCCTGATTTTTTTTTTTTTTTTGGATTCATTATTTATGCTCTTGAGGTTAGCAATTGCAGCAAATCTAACCTGGTCAGTATTCTACAATTTTCCTTTTTTCATCACTTGAAAAAAACTTATACTTTCTTTTCACTCCTATCATTTCGGTTTTCTAAGGAATCACAATTTTAAGAAAGAGAGCTACCAAAGAACAGTACTAATCCGGATAACAGAGCGAAATGGTTTTTAACTTGAATGATCTTTAAACATGAAATTGAAATGTTCATCTTAACATTTCAAACCTGTGAATTTCACCCCTTTACTCTTCTTCCAAGAAAGTGCGCGAAACGACTGTCCTTTGGTTAATCTTCCTGGAAAGCCTATTCGTGGAACGCATTTCTCCCTTTTTTCCACTGCCTCCTCAGCTCTTGAAGACAATTCCTCTGTTTCTGAGTTGAAGAAAATGTTTTTGTTTGCTGCTTTAAAGATCATTTTGCTTTGAATCCGAAAATGATAGCTTAACCGGAATTCGAGACGATAGAGGTTTTTGTTGGTCTGATCTCGTGTGTGTCATAGGTATTTACTGCGTTTTCTTTTGGAAACGTACAGTCTGTTTAAAATAGTACATTCTAAGTGAAAGTTGTTGCATAATGAAGCGAGCAAGACCGATAACAAGCTTTTTTCAACCAAAAAAAAAAAAAAATTAAAATGACGAAAAGGATTGCTCTATAAAGAGAAAGTTAACGTCGTCTGAAGAAAATGAAGTACAGTCTGCAAAGCAACATCAGTCCCATCGAACCCTTTTGAAGGTAATTTTATTTTAATTCAAAAGAAAAACTGCATAGCATTACATGAATAAAATGTTTAAAAACGAGATGAATCTAGATTATTTCTATTAGCTTGGTTCGGATTAAAAAGTAGAAAAAAAAAAAAAAAAAAGACTTCTGTTTATAATACCCGAAAATTGCTGTTGCACTCTCAAATAGGTATTTATGTAAATTCTAAAGCGGCTAATAAAATTAAAAATAAAGACTTGAGAGGAGAACAGATGGTATGCATTTGAGCGAATAACTTTCTACCGCCTATATTTCTTCCCTAACTTTTTTTACTCAAATTTTTTTAACTGCTTTAGATTTAGCATAAATGTAAATACATAAAAAGCAACATATAAATATAACGATATGAAAAGCAATTTTATTTTTTGTGGGTTATAATTCAAGAAGTCTTTTTTTATTTTATTTCATACTTTTAGTGCAAAACCAAGTTAGTAAAAATAGCCTTTAAAATCTGACCACCGATGAGATTGAAAGTCAAACATCCAATTTACAGGCAGAAATGGAAGTATCTATTAGCTTTCAGGGATGCCAGCTTTTGTAGATGTGTGTCAGCCTCTAAATTAAGCAGTCACACTGAAATGAACGGAACACGCTCATCAGATATTTGACTTCCCCTTGATTTGGAAAGACAGGTTTTGACAAGAGAATGCTAGAAAATTTCACTTTAAATTAAAGGAAAAAGAAAAAAAAAGTTGAATTTTCCACAACATTAAAAAAATAAAAAATTCCTTGCTTTTGTTTTGTTTGACACAAGTATCGGAATAGGGTCACCCCTTTCCAAAGTATATGTAAGATACACCTCCCTCTCATTTCTTTAATACTAAAAAAATGTATATATATATATATATATATATATATATATATATATATATGTGTGTGTGTGTGTAAAAGAAGAACCCCCCCCCCCGAAAGTCGGGTCTAGCTACGCCCCTGCTATGGGGGGGGAAAGTACGAGAGGCTCCGCGGAAATTTTTGAAAAATGAATAGAAGTCAATCTCTCTCTCTCTCTCTCTCTTCGCTCCCCTCCAATTTTTCGAAATTCAGCATCCAAAAACGCGATTGTACACAACTTATGAAGATTTTTACGAGAAGGGGATTGTGGAGCTCTCCCCTGGAATTTTTTTCAAAATTTAAGTCCTAAAAACTTAAACAATACTCTGATATTGGAAGGAGAAGTTCAGAGGCTATTCCACTTAAATTTTTCTTAAGTCATGTTTAAAAAATCTAATTTTTGTAATATTAAATGAAAGCGGTTCGGAGGAACTTCCCCGAATATTTTTTGAAATTGAAGTCTAAAAAAACGCGATTGTAAGACCATATTTGGTAACATTAGGGCCGGCGATCTTTCGAAATTGAAGCTCCAAAAACGTAACTTAAGGTAATTTTTGAACGCAGTTCCAAACGATGTTGTTAGGTATTTGGGGGCTTTCCCTTTTAATTTTGAGAAATTGAAGGTCTGGAAACGAAAGTTGAGATGTTCCGTAATGCTTTTGGCGGGGGAGGGGTGGGAGGGGAGCAGACTAGGATTAGTAGCATTTTGAAGAATTTCTTAATTTCAGACTAGAAAATAGAAAAATATTATGGGAATAAGAAAAGAAATATAGGACGGGAGGGGAGTAGCAGATCAATTAGTTGTAATTATTGAAAATATTTTATTCAAAGATTTATTTTTAAAAGAAATTAAAGTTTTACTCCAACATCATAAGTTTTACCCCATACCCTAACAGAGAAAAAGCTTTCTTTACGTCGCTGAAATATGATGAAAAAAGTATGTCATTTAATTCATGAAACAAAAACGCTATCTGCTTTGCTCCCCCCCCCCCCCCCCAAAAAAAAAAAGTAAATTGAATTTCGTATTTTTGCTGTTTCAAGCAATGTTTTAACAAAGAATACTGAGGTAATAAAGGGTGAGTAAAAGAGAATAAAAAATATCTAAGGAGTTATAAAATTCAATAAAAAAGAAGAACTTCTGGAAAGGTAGTGGAATATTATTCCCTTATAACAAGGGTGTAGTTCACATGGGAGCTTACAGGAGCTTTGCATGTCTTTGCAGTTTTGTGAATTTTAACATTTTAGGTGAATTTCCGACTCTTTACATGGGAAAATTATTTTTGAAGACCAAAGGACCCCTACACTCTTTCAGTTAAAAATTAAGCTCTGTTGACAACTACCAGGAAAACCAAGAAGCACAGAGAAGTGAAAAAAAAAGCTTACCTTCAGCAAAAAAAGTTATTCCATCCCGAAATGTCAGAGCATTCAGCTAAACATATCAACAACAATGCGTGTCTCGTGTAAGCCGTTTCTGGCAAAAATGGCTTTTTTCACAAAAAAACCGCACTGTCGCGTCCTACAGAAGAAGTCTTCCTCCGACAATGTCCCCGTTATTTATGACCCTGCATAGAGGTACGTCGAATGTCATAACTCATAAATAACACGCGAGAGAACGCTCCTGGTTTGATGGCATGCGACGGAATGGCATTGTCAAGGTAAACATAGGGATTAAATAAATAGTCTTAATTTATACATGGGTTTAATCTCAAAAGAGAGTTGATTAAGTCTTCAATTTTTTTTACATGATTGAGGACTTAACTCATAATTAACACCAAAACTCATAAATAAAACAAGAGAGAACGCTGCTTGCATGATGGCATGCGAGATACGACGGAGTGGCATTGTCAAGGTAAACATAGGGATTAAATAAATACTTTTAATTTATGCATGGTTTCAATCTCCAAAACGGGGTTAATTAATTATTTTTTACATGATTGAAGACTTAATTAACTCATAGTTCTCGCAAACGCTTTAAATTTGGCTCCAAATTTCAGGAGATTTTTGCCCAACTTAAGGCGTATGCGCAAACGCTTTAAATTTGGCTTCAAATTTCAGGAGATTTTTGCATAACATAAGGCGTATGCGCAAGCGAAGAATCTTATGTAAAAGCCATTAAAAAAAAATTAGGTTCAAAATACGCTAGTATATATACTGACAATTTATGTCTGTTGCATTATGAAACAATACAAAAAAAAAAGATAATGTTATTACTTTTTGAAAATTTCAACTTTTAACATTTTTTCAAACTTTCAGCGTCATGCGCGAACTGAAAATGTCAACTTAGAAATCCCCCCCCCCCCAATTGAGGATACCAAACTACAACTTTTGAGGGGTAACGCGATTCCGAAATTTAAAAAAAAAATGATTTTTTTGAACCACTCTATTGTTTACGCTTGTGATTTACAGGGAATATTTTTGAAGACTAAAAATGTCTTAAATTTATTACTTTAAAGTAAACAAAATACATTTATACAACTTATAAATACAGGAAGTTGAATACAGTTTTAAATAAAGCTCTGAAAACGTACGATTAAAATGTTCTAACTTCTGTGACTAACATTCGAATTTTGTGCTCATTATTTCATGGTTGAGAATTTTGCACTTAATAGTTTTTTGACAACTTTATTTGCGATTCCCAGAAATATCTAACTTAAATCTTCATACTACATAAAAACCACAATCTAAATTACAGATTATTCGGCTTTTACGCTATCCCCGAAGTTATGAAAAATTGAACTCTCATGTAAGAGGAAAAGTCGTTATGATTCATTACCAAGCAACTTTTCTTCCTGCAACGTCTTAATCATTGCGTGATTCCAGGTTTCGTGATCACGGTTAAGGGTAAGCCATAGGAATTGTGATTGTCTATACAAAAGAAATAATCAATGAAAATGGCGTGGTTATGGATTAATGATTTATTTTATTCCATCGTTGTGCAGACAATAGTATCGAGAAAACGAGAGATAAAATTTACCTTTCGCAATAACCGCCACTTAAGTGCGATTATTGTCATTTATAAAGTTTAGTGCGATATAAAAATGATGAATCATATTTCTTTAAAAATGTGTGATATGTTTTCTATGTTAAATAAATAGCTTTGAATATTGGTTGTTTATTAGAGTAGATTAATGTAAACTCGTGAAGCGTTTTACTCTCTTTACATACATAATGTAAATAATGTTTTACAAATCTCAGTATTTATTTTCACGTTTTTTAAATTATGCTGATTAAACAAACTTTCAAATGTTAGGTATTAAACATTTATTATTCTCACGCCGTAAATCATTTGAAGGATTTAAAATGAATTATTAAAAATAAAAAAAAGACAGAAATCACACAGATTGATCACATACATTGATGTAAATGAACTAAAAAGGACCTATCATCTCTACATAGTATAAAATGAAATGTCCAAAAAGCGTCTGTGTGTTTGAACTCGCAAAACTCGAGAACTACCCGGCCGATTTCGCTGAAATTTTCACAATTTGTTCCTTTAAGTCCTGAGAAGGTTTGCAGACCAGTTCGAAAAAAAATCGATGAATAGTTCTTTTTTTATTCCAATTTAGGCCCAATTTTCACATAAATTCCCGAATATGGGGGTTAAAAATTACTCGCAATTAGTAATATTATATATCGTTGGAAAGGGAAGACTTTTCCGCGTTCTACGCAATTTGTTCCAACACTCTAACTTAATTGCGGCGGGAGTTATTTACGTTTTTAGCTCGAATTTGTTTAGGCTTAGCTGAAATTTAGGCACTACTTTCTTCATTAAATTTATCAATAAAAAGTGAATGAGTTGTCCTACAGTTTTCGTTTTGACACCATTGAAAAGAGCTACCTTTTTTACTCCAGATCTAACTCGACCTATGGTCGGAAGTTTAATTCTCTATCTCCATTAGAAAAAAAGTTACAAGCGAATTAAATGAAGTTCAAAAATCTGCTCTCTATTCAAGTTTTTGACCATTTTATTTTGCGTTTCCACGGTAACGCTTTTTGAATCCATTGTCTCTATCTTTCTCATTTTCAATTCTGAAACTTATTTTATTTTGTGTTTCCATAGTTACGCTTTTTAAATCCATCTTTCTCATTTTATTTTAATTTCTTAAAAGTACTTTAATATCAGTCATCATTGTTTGGAGTTGAAATTTTGCATGATGATTTTTTTTTCTTTTATTTATGCCTGATTGTTGAATATACGTCACTTGACACAATTTTTGTTTTCAAAATAGACCGGGCAAAGCCGGGCAACGCAGCTAGTTCTTTCATAATATGACTATTACGTGTTTTCTTTCCTCTGTCATATTTATTTATTTATTTATTTAATTTGATCAGTCTGAATTGTGTATTGATTTTACTTTATCAGTGACTCAGCGTTAGTTTTATTCACTTTTGGTTGGTAAATAGCTGTCAGGTGAGCCATTGATGTGTGTGACGAGTGGATCTTCGATCGCTTCGCGGTGTTTGGTTGATTCTCATCCTTTTTATATTACCTAAACGCACACCGTTCAGAATTAAGCTAATTTCTAGGTTGTAAAAATTATGTCTTTGGAAAAAAATAAGTATTATCGTCTGTTTTTTATTACACATGAAAAACGGCGTTTATTTTTTATTTATTTCTTCTATTCTTTTTTTTTTTATTCCTTAAGATTAGATAATCTTTCTACTTGTCTTTTTCTTTAATTATTTTTCTTTTTGGACACATTTGGAGTGTTATTTAACTTTAAATGGCTTAGATACGGTAACTATGCACGACTGTTCTTTAAATTATACTTAAATTTTCAGTTTATTCTGCCAAAGATGATTTGTAAGAATTTCTTTATATATTTTGAATTTTCATTTGCCAGCTTTAAACTAGTATAATCTTCAAGTGTCATTTTCTTAAAAATTAAAATTTCGAATATTTCTTATTACACGGGTAAAATATTTTTCGATGGTTACTTCTTTTATGATAGCATAACTATTAAAATACTGCTATTTATTAGTAGTCTTTTTGTATGAGATTTAGTGTAAATAAAAGAGCTTAAAAAGAATGAAAAATTTTACTTCTAATAACACTGAGTAATCAACTATACGTCATAGAAATTTGAAATGAGAAAATGTACGTAAAAAATTAAAAAGAACGTTGTTTTAAAACTTGCCTCCAAACCATTGAGGCAAAAACTTTGATTTGTCAGAAAAAAATTCAATTTTTTTAAAAAAGAATTTTAGTTTATCCATAACGAAGCTGTGAATGTTAAATTATCACACTCACGGAAACAAACATTCATTTTAACCATTATGTCTAACAAAGTACAAACATTTAAGTTCAATTCACATTTTTAAATACCAGATCCCCGAGAGTAATGAAACTTATAGATGTTTAAGCGATTATTTTAACTGGCTATGACAGTATGTCGTCGCCTAAAAGCAACAGTAGGATATCTTACTGTTACTCCTGGGATTAGATACTTACTGTTGCTCTGAGGCGACGATATGTCATTTCAGGCCATCAAAATTTATTACCTCAGCAGTTACCTTATAGTACTCACGACTCCGTTTTCAATCAATATTTTCATGACGAAAGCAAGTCCTTGCCCTGCTCAAAAAATAGCAACGAAAAAAATAATAATGTTTTGTGAGTATTTTGATGTAAAAACAATACTGCGAGGCAAAATTGTGCATTTAAAGAAAGAAATTTTTTAGATTCTAAATCCTAGTTTCGTAAGGCAAAAAAATATTCAGGCAAATATAGGTTTTTGTTCTTTGCAAAAGCAAAGTCATTCAAATCATGACATAAACGTAGTCCCTAAAAAAAGTTTTTCTTTCGCTAGCGAAGAAATTAAATCTGTTATATTTTTTTTTAAATAAGATTAACCGTTTAAAGCAAACTAAAAGCTTGAAATACAGTTTCATTTTTTTTAAATATGAGTCTATTGACCGCAAGTTTTGTGATTATTTCCTGTGACATTTTGACGAACGAAATTTTCAATTAACAGAATCGAAGATGTATCAACTTCACCCCACGCGGTCCTTTCCTAAAATAATTGAGGAAAGGGGAGCTTCATATGCATTTAGATAGACTTTTTGACTCTTCAAGTGCTCGAACCTCCGCGGGAATATCCAGTTTTGTTAATTAATTGCCACGAGGTTGCACTCAATTGACTTCTTGGTCTCTCTTCCTAGTGAATAGGTGTGGCAGGCAACTCGAATTATATAACTAATTTCAAATTCAGGATTTCCAACTCTTTCGTGCATTGAGACAATTTACACGCGGAATAGGGTAATGCATCAACCGCGGATAAGCGAATTCTGTGCAGATAAGGACTCCGTCACATGGGGCAACTCAGTTGAATCAACTTTCGAACGGGCGGTTATCCGCAGGGCCGCAGAGAGCCAAGGCGGGCCCCTTGTCAGTTGTGTCGTCGGGCCCCTCCGGTATTTCCCCCCCCCCCTCAAAAAAAAGAGAAGGAAAAAAAAGAAAAGAAAAGGGGGAAAGAAGAAAAAGGGGGGGGGGGGAGAAGAAAAAAGGGGAGAAAAAATCAAAACTGCTCACTAGAAAAACAATTAACTCTATTTTAAGTGCCACAACAGTAAATACCAAAAGAGTAAATTTTACTTAATCTTTACATTCTCTCTTATTCGGAGAGACTCCCCCCCCCCCCCCCCCAATTTTATTTCTTCCTTTCCTTTTCGTTCCTTCTTTTCTTTCGTTCTTTTTATTTGCTTCAGGGCCACCGCTCCCCCGCTCCCCCCCCCCCCAAGGCCCGGACTCCTAGTTTTCAACTAACTACCAAACGGCACGAACTTGAGGGTCACGGATCTGGACGAAATTCTTGATTTAGGTTAATTTCCACTAGATATGATCCCGGGTAAAGCGGTTTGACTGCATAGGCCCTAATTCAATCGTAATGGGGGTCCAAAGTTTCTAGTTTAGCTCCAGAAGAGCAATGGTTTTCCTTTGAACTAAACCTTTTTTCACTCTTTTCTTGATATTGCATTGCAGTATTGCTCAACTAAATGCATTCACCGTATCGAACAAATTTCAACGCCCCTATGCTGTGCTAACAAGAGACGCCACAGATGTTAAGAGAAAAAATATTGTGTCAAAGTTCCAAATCCCAAAGAAAACGCTATTGCTGCTCCGGAGCCAAACAAGCAAATTTAGACCCTCCTTGGTGCCTAACTAAAGCCTATGCACTCAAACTATTTTACCTAGCCTCATATCTAGTACGAATTAACCAATTAAATACAGAAATTTATTCAGTTTCGTGACTCGCAAGTTTTTGCCGTCTGAACCACACAGATTTGCAGGGTTCCAGAGAATTGCAATGGCGTTTTCATTTGAATTTGGAACTTTGGGACAATATGTACTCATTCAAGATATTCGACGTCTCTTGTCAGTACAAAAGAGGGGGGGGGAGATTTATTCTCTGTTGTGAATGCATTTAATTGGCTCATACTGCAATGCAATTACAAGAAAAGTGTAAAAAAAAAGTTAAATTTTAAAGGAAAGAAACACTGCTTTTCTGGACTCAAATAAAAACTTTGGACCAGCACTGTAGCCGAACTAGGGGCTATGCAGTCAAACCGCATTACCTGGGTTCATATCTAGTGGGAATTAACCAAAATCCAGAATTTCGTCCGGATCTGGGACCCTCAAGTTCGTACCGTTTGGTAGTAAGCGAACATGGCCTCTCGTCGGACCTGGTGATCAGGATGAAAAGTGGAGGAATCGCCCGGCATTCTTCACCCTCACACAACAGTCAACTCATCCGGCACACGTGCCGCTACCATTTTCACACCAATGAGTTGAGTCAACATTTTAGTTGATTCGACACATCGGGACATTGCAAACCATCCGCTCGACACACGAGCAAACTAGTAGACTCGACTCAGTTTTAACAGCGCTGTGGAGCAACTGCTCGAATAAATTCATCTTTTTAGAAGAAGAGTTCATTCAACTAAATTGTCGCGTGTGAAAACAACGAAAAACGCCAGTCAACTAGCTGACAGACAATTTTTTCTTGATTCAACTAACCACCTCTAGTGTAAAAGGCCTAACATTGGTTAACAATTTGTTACACAATTTCTACTGAGTTTCGATTTGTGATCGGTTTTACCGAACATTGGTATGCTCATTTCAAAACTGTAGTTTGTTTTCTTCTAAAATCTTTGTTCTTTCCTTATATATATTTTTTAATCCCCTACAGTTTGTGAATTGATTGCTTTTCTCCCTATGCAGCTTAAAAGCTTGACGTGATTTAAAAAATTAAAATAAAAAAAAAGATATTACTTTTGGACTCATAGGCTCAATAACAAGTCACAGATCAATTTTGGTGTTTAGCAGTTACAGCCAAAAATGATGCAGAAATTCCCCACAGCACCAACCCTTCCCCTTTCGCTCAAATCTCAAGTGTTTGGTGGATGTCTGTGCAATCATGTTATTCTCCTTATTAGGGACTGCTGAAGATAACTAGAACAAGAGGGACGACGCGAATGACAATATAACTGCTGCTCCGTGGGGTAATCTGGGGAATTATTGAAAATGTACAAAATACTGATATAAAAAAAGAGTCCTGATAGAAAAAAAAAGTTGAAATTTTCAATAATTTTAACCTTAAAAAAAGGCTTTATTAACAACTAGTGACCCCCGCACGGCTTTGCCCGTAGCAGAAAATTAAAAGGTCTTTTGGTTCGCCTGTACATTACAAATAATGTATGATGATTTTCTCGCCAATTGGCTTGCCCATGTTACGGTTCCACGTTATGATGACTTTGTAATTTATTCGTCCATCTTTTGATAATTTTGTTCGGGAAAATATTCTTAAAATTGGAATAGAAAAAAAACACAAAATCGAATTTTCGAAAAATCGTTTCGAGGTGTACACCCCCAGGTTACAAACTAATTCTGTGCCAAATTTCTCGAAAATCGGCAGAACGATCTAGGCGCTATGCGCGTCACAGAGATCCAGAGAGAGAGAGAGAGATCCGGACAGAGAGATATCCAAACAGAGAGACTTTCATCTTTATTATTAGTAAAGAATACCTTTGTTATAAGCAACTTTTCGTTTTCGAACTTCGTTATTTGCAGTTGAAGCATTACTTGTCACCAAGTAATGTCTGTACAAGCGCTTGCTTAGTATTCAGGATTGATGATCTAAAAATAAAGTTTACATTTGCTGGTCGTTAGAAGTAATTAAGAGGTACCGGGAAAATTAGGACTCTTATTCGATTTTTTCAGCGCGTAAAGAAAAGGAAAACGATTATTCCTTTTTCAAGTATGATTACTACTAACGCGATACATAAACTAAATTTTATAAAAAGAAATTATTTAACTGAAGTGGCAAAACAATGGCGTAAACTGCATTTGCTAATTAATTAGCACAGCAACAAGGTTTGTATAATGAAGCCGTGTAACCCTGAAAGTATAATGGGGCTTTGATTAGTAAAATTGGACCTTGATAGTGTTTACTTCTTTTTGGGGAGTTCAGTGAAAAAGGGACGGGTAATTGGAATACTTTCGCAAAACTACTAAGAAAGTTAACCTTCAGCGCCCATCACCTTTCCAATAAAAACGAGCTGATGTGTGCAACACATGACTTCTTTTTACTCCAATTTTAATGTAATTTTCCCATTATTGGCAATTTTAATGTGATTCAATAGTTTACTCTCTAAATATCACCACCAGTGGTTAAATTAAAACCAGATTTTAAAAAAAAATAGGCAAATTTGCCGCCAAGTTGGCGACAAGACTTGGCGACCAAAAGACTGGCGATATATCGCCAAGTTTCCGCCAAATTATAACACCACTTGAGTATACATCGAAATTAACAATGATTTCCCCCAAAAAGGGGCAAAAGACCCCTTTAGAAACACCCAAATGCAACCAAAAGGGGAGGCGCACAACTAGACCCCACTAGAAGTCTACGTACCAAATTTCAACTTTCTAGAACATACCGTTCTTGAGTTATGCGACATACATACGCATATCCGCACATACATACATACGTACATACGGAAGTCACGAGAAAAGTTGTTGTAATTAACTCGGGGAATGTTAAAATGGATGTTTCGGGTGTTTATGCCTTCTTAGGCACGTGTAGTCGGGTTGAAAAAAAAAACTCAACATTAATTCGGGGGTGAGCAAAATGGAAATTAAGGCCAAATTTTGAGTGAAAATGTTTTTGCGAATACAATACTTCCTTTTTTGTAAAAGGAAGTAAAAATGCAGTAAAGATTAACAAAGTGAAACAACAACTTATAAGAGCCACACTATATGCATAGTATGGTTTTAGATAATGGCAGTTCTTAACCTGAAGAAAAGTAAAATAACCTTGGCGCTTAGTGTGACTAAGTTGAAGGAAATTAAATTGGCGAAGACATAACTTAACGTAAAATGAGTAATGTAGATTATTGCCAAGGAGAAACAAAATGGAAATTAAAAAAAAAAATTGTTTATAATTTAATTAATAACTATTGTCTATGTAAAAGTACCTACAAACCCTAGTTTATTTATGAGGCTTTTTTATAGAGACTAATATAGAATCGTATTTTGAACCCGAATCTGAAATAATACATCTTAGCGTTATTGATCATTCCAAAGCACTTCTGTTAAATTTCTCTCGTTTAATTTTTTCTCTCATCCAGTCAAATGAAGTAACTTCAATCTAAGAAAGTATAGCAAAATTAGAGGATAGAAAAAAACGAGACCGAGAAAAGTCTTTAATTAATTTGTTCATACATGTTGGTTTTAAGTAGAGAGATAGTTAGGTTTTTTTCAATTTTCTTCAGTGCTTGAATAAACTCCTTGATATTTCTTTAGATGAGTAAAATTCCCTTTGAAGTAGTAAAATACACGAAAACAGTACTTTAATAGTGACGAAAAACAGGTTGAGATGGAAGATGGATGGAAGAGAAAGAAAAGATGCTCACAATTTTCATTTTTTTAACCTTCTGAATGTTTGGAATTTTGAATTTGAAAACTTTTAAAACCATTCAAATGCAATATTTAAAAATTCAAATCCCCCCCCCTTTTTTTTCAAGATGCAAAATTTTCATTTAAAATACAAAGCGTGAAAATACGCTTGACTAAGTTTTTGAGGCGTATTTTCGATTTTTAGTGCGTCAAATACGCCTGTAAAAGAGGCATTAGAAATATCTCTGATCAAAGTAATAGACGTTTAGTCTTTTAGATTAAGAGTTCCAAATTGGAAATTAATTGATTGGCAATGGAGTCGTTTCCAAAATTTTAAAAGTATTTTTTTCTGAAAAAGCATGATTAAAAACATAGGGTCTGACCATTTTTTAAATAATTTGTTTAAGTTTAATGTTAAAAAAAAATTACTGAAATTTGTGCGCTTTCATTGTTTACGCTTCTGTCGTGTGTCATCACAAATGATGAAATGCCATTTTGTGTTGCCAATCACAGAGCAAAATATTTAATTCACATCTTTACTGACGTGTATTGGCAACGATATGGTTGATAGTAAGCATAGAGCACAATTTTGATTTGCTTGTTGGTTATCATAACGTGGAAGGGGGGGGGGGGTAGAAAGATGCAGCAAAATGCATCATTTGTGACGTTATAAAGACCACGCCTTGTTTTCAAAATCGGACATTTTAAAAAATTTATTAAAAAATAACTGTTGGGAAAATGAAAGTATTTTCTGGGTCCATGTTTTTTTTTTTTTTTTTTTTTAACTCATTCTATCAATTTCAGTGACTAAAAGTAGTACTTTTAACTGAAGGAAACCACCCCATTTCAGACAATTCGTCTGCAAGCGAAAAGGATTTCAGTTCTTATTTTTAGCCATAATACATCTGTCCTCCGGAAATTTTCTCAGAAGACACATCCCAGTTTTAGGAATAAAAAAAAACAATTATTCATGGATAAGGGCGGCAATGACATTTGTTCTCCCACGTATTTTTCAAAAGGAATGAATACCAACAGTTGTTTGTACTACCAACCTTGAATCAGTGTTTTCCAAGAGTTTGAAACAACTTAGTAGATAATTTATCCCACGTTTGTTATGTATAGTAATTGCAATACCGGTATACTGAATACCGGTATTTCGAGCAATTTTGCGATTTCGTAATGCCGGTATTTGTTGAGGTAAACTACCGGTATTTTCGGTATTAGCTGAAAATAACAAATAGTTTCAGTTAAAGGATTTTCAATGTAACTTATTAAATATCTAGTTATATTTTTTTTAATATAATTGGATCGTTTCCCATTGTCGTTAGGTCCCATTGTTTTCAACATTATTTTATAGGACAGGTTGGGTAATGTGGGGTCGTTTCCAAAATTTTAAAAAGTATTTTTTTCCGAAAGAGCATGCTTAAAAACATAGGATCTGACCAGTTTTTAAATAATTTATTTAAGTTTAATATTTTTAAAAAATTACTTTAATCGGTGATCTTTTATTGTTTACATTTCTTGCGGATGACATCACAAATGATGAAATGCTATTCAATGTTGCCATTCACAGAACAAAATATTTAATTCGCAGCTTTATTCACGTGTATTGGCAACAATATGGTTGATAGCAAGCGTAGTGCGCCATTTTAATTAGCTGATTGATTATCATAACGTGGAAACGCAGTAGAAAGATGCGCCAAATTTCATCATTTGTGACGTCTAAAGACCACGCCTTGTTTGAAAATCGGACATTTTAAAAATTTAATTAAAAAAATAACTGTTGGGAAAATAAAAGTATTTTTTGCGTCCATGTTTTTCTTTTTTTTTTTTGCTTATTCTATCCATTTCAATGACATAAAGTAGTATTTTTGACTGAAGGAAACCACCCCATTATTTTTTCCATGATACAGAACCAAAATGAATCTATTGATATAAAAATTTGTCTTCAAAAGCACAAATTAAAAGAATATCTTTAAAAAAAAGTAGCGGAAAGATTACAAAATCCTATTGTCATTACTAGGTGGTGAGGTGAATCGCATTTTCGTGCGCTTTTGTGCACCCATGTTTCTATTTTTTCCAATTTCCCTTATCACTCGAAAGTTGTTTTCGAGTGCAATTTTAAATGCATTTGCCCTATGAACAATTTGCTCCAACCATCAATTGTAGTAATACTTTATGATTTCATTTTTAATAATTTGTCTCAACTGTTCTACTAAATTCTGACAAAAACTTTGGCTTATTATCATAACAAATGGTAAAGTGTTGTTACCAGCAGGGTTGTCCTATTTTTTCCACTCCGGAAAAAATCGCCGGAAAAAACCTGGAAAAAACCGTCCTGGACAAAATGTCATTTTGCTCATTTCGTTTACTTGATTAGTAAACTGAAATTTTGAGCTAAAAATTTGAAGTTTGAAAATAATAAATAATTATATAGATTTTTCCTATTCAAGTAATATTTTAATATAAAAATAGCATACATAAATCTGTATATAAACAATTGGTGGTAAATATTTTAAAGTGAAAAAAAAAGTAAGATCAGTTGAAGATTATGTAAGTAGGACTCGACCGATGCATCGGCCTGGCCGATGCATCGGCGCCGATGGTTCAACAATTTAGCCATCGGCATCGGCATCGGCGGCCGATGCTAACTTGCAGGAAACATCGGCCCATCGGCCTTAAAATACATCGAAAAGCCGATGGAATTGGCCGATGTTTTTGAGAGAAAAAAAAAGGACCAATGCTGTTTTACTTTTTAATACATAAGAAAGGGAGTTATTGTTTTCTTATAAAATTTTTTACTTGAATTTCAGTATGAATTTCTATTTTAGTCACCCCTGAAGGAATTTTTAATTTTGCATTCAGGTACAAACAAGTTAATTATTGCGTTGTTTCTTGCAGCTGGATGTACGTATATATCTCTCATAAGTCATAACTCAAAAATGGGTTAGCTGTAGAAGGTTAAATTCTCACATGTGGGGTGTGCGTACGTTCCAGTTGTGCACTTCCCTTTTGTTTTCGATCGGGTGCTCTGAAAAGCCAGTTTACTCATTTTTTGTGGCTATTAATTACATATTTCATCATTTGGTGATATATTGCCGAATTGGAGAACATGGAAACAAATATGAGATGGCAAAACCGGTTTTTGGGTCATTTTGTTAGATTCCCGTTGAACCGAGGGTAATTTTTAATCTTTTTGATATTTGTAATAGGAATCACAGTAATGCAGTCTTTTCTGTATCGCTTCGGTGGAGTTACAAGTTTGGGGCCCGTTGAAATACATTTTGGAGCCCTATTTCTCTATCACAGAAGTTGTAAAACATTTATCATAAGCATTTTTGTAACTCCAACGGTGCCCCTATGGTTATGGGGCCTCTCGCGCAATTTCAACATTTGCTAAATTTTAAATCCGCCCCTGCACGTCAAAACAAACTCGGGTGCAAGTTTTAAAAGGTTTTTTCTGGCCATGTTTATGATTATTTTGAACTCTATTTTTTACGACTATTTTTTCAATTTCCGAGAACACTTGTGTGCCCCTCCTCCCACTCCCTCAATTTCTGAAATTAAACTCTAGTTGTACTTCTGAGTTGTTTAAAACTAACACCATTCATAAAATTAGAGATTTGTTTTTCAAACTTTATCTATTGTTTAGAAAGAATTTAGAGCATTAATGTAAGAAATTGATTAAAGACGTTTTGAATGGTGACATAATTCGGAAATCAAAGGGACTTTTGAATTTTTTCTTCAGAAGTGTTGAAGTAGATTCAGAAACTCTTCCGAGGCGTTGGTGGTAGCGGTTCTGTACTAAAAAAATGAGGCCGAAGTTGGGGCCGAAGTGTGAGTTACTCCAAAATCAGAGGGTGACCCCCCCCCCAAACCCTCCCTCGTCGTTTCAAGCATTTCTTAAATATTTAGCGATTATTTATTTTGGTCAAGAAATGTCATTTTGCGTATTTCTCATACTTGTTTCACCTATATTTCGTAATGCGCCATCTTTTTTGCATCATTAATAGAGATCGATTTTTTTTTCTGTTGTAAGTAACTATTTTTATGTATTTATATAAAATCAATGACTAAGTTATTTTCGTTTTTTATAGAATAGTTTCAAGGATTTTCTATTATGCAATTTTTTAAATTTCAGAAAATTATTGTTAAATTGAAAATTTTAATTTAAACTTGTTTGTAAAGCTTCATAAAAGATTAAACAATCAAATTGTTCAATACTATGTGCAAACAACAGATCAAGTATTATATTTATTCAGTTATTAACTTAATGCAAATATTGAGTTTGTTTATTGTAGCTGCGTTTTAAGAACCTCGCTCTTTTCATGGGTATTTCTTTTTTCAGCAAAACTTATGTCACTGTTATAGATTTTATGAATAATGCAAACTTTTCTATTCATAAATTTTAAATAAGTACAAAAATATTTCTATTATGATTTAATATTGTAATTTATCTGTTATCTTTTTCGTTTAATTTGATGACTAAAAAATGTCTACGTGCAATCTTTTCAATTTAATTGCGTAATTTGTTGACGGTTTCATAGTTTATTCTTTTCTCTTTTTTTTTTTTTTTTTTGAATGATTAAACAACATAATTTAATGTTTTTAAACTATTTTTAATGTACCTAAATCCATACATTATTACAATATTACTGAAATCTTAGTTATATGTTCAATTAAAAAAAAAATCAATAGGTTAATTAACAGTCTCTTTGTTTTTTTTCTTTCTTTCTTTCTTTTTTTTTTTTTTTTTGGCTGTTGTTCTTTCGCTTTCATCATACAGCTGTCAAAAAAGGAGAAGCATAACTACACCCTATACAATTCGTACGTAGTACGATCCAAAAGTTCGGGGACAAGCTGTATAAAACCTTACCCAGAATTGTTCACATTACCGAAGCACACTTCAACCACCTTCAAAAGGTCACCTTGAGGGATTATGTACTTCTGCCAGTGTTCATATAACTTTTGGAATCACTCCTGGGAGCCATTTTTCGCTACCTTCTTATGATGCAGCTTTATCTTCTCCTGACGGAAGAAAGTGGCGTCCATGCAAATGTTTTTTTTTGCTGGGAACAGGTAAAAGTCACACGGAGCTAAGTCCGACGAAACCTTATCTTATTTGTTTGTCATATCAGAGTATTGACCAATCGAACCGTGCATCCTCAACATGAAAGTTGCCTTCGTCCCCACGATGAATTTAAAGTAGCAGCGCAAGAGGCCTTTTAGGAGGTTGCGAAAAATGTCTTCCAGGAGTGCTTCTAAAAGCTATACGAATGTTGGCAGAAGTGCATAGTCGTCCAAGGCTATTTTGTAGATAGTTGTGCTTCTGTAATATGAACTATTCAGGGTAAGGTTTTATACAACTTGTCCTCGAACTTTTAGATCATACTACGCACGTATGAGTTTTCAACTTACTATTTCATAACGTTTTTGAGTGACGAAAATTTTCGCGCATGAAGACATCACAAGGGAATTTGCGATAATTAACTGAGGAGGCGTTCAAAATGAATATTTTGGTCATCTATATGTTCTTAGGTACATATGCATGTACAGATGTGCCGAAAAAACTTGTGAAGTTTAAATTGGGTGATCGTAAAATTTGATTTTTCTTTTTTTTTTTTTTTGTGATTACGATTCTTTATTCGTGGAAAGGAAGTTAAGTGAAATGAATCAGTGATCCTTTTAATCCCTGATAATCTTATCAATTTATTTCTTTTTGATTTTTTTTTTGCCATCGGCCAACGGCATCGGCCATCGGCCATCGGCAATCGGCCATTTGGAGGAAAACAATCGGCCATCGGCCGTCTTTGAACAATCGGCCAACAATCGGCATCGGCCCATCGGCCAAAAAATGCCATCGGTCGAGCCCTATATGTAAGTGTGTTAATAAATCAAATGAGTGTTAAAATAAATTATAATGCATGCAATAGTATTTATAAAACAAGCACATCAGCTGTAAATTTTATGATTCAGGATGCTGTTTGGCGTTCAAAGTTTACTTTCATTCGTCAATAGTCTTTACATCCAGAGTTGGGCAAATTTCAATTGCATGAACAATAAAAGATTAACAATTGATTAATTGAATAAACGTTACCACAACAACTAACAATTGATCAAATGTAATTGTGGAAAATTACAATTAACAATTGTCAATTAATTTGTGAATTTTAACTAAAACTAACTCTTAAAAAATTACTGGTTTTGTATAATATACTATGCAGGCGACAGGTCTACCTGGGACGTGGACGCTGGACGGGTACCATACTATTATCTATTTAAATAAACATGTAAGCAACTAATAAAAGATCAATGCTCAACAGTAACTTTATTACTAACAATAAATTATTTACTGCAGCATATGACTTTTCCCAAAAAATGTTATGGCTCCAGTGAAATTGCCTCAGAAAAGGTATATTTCAATTAAAAATTCAAAAACATTTTTTTTTCCTATTTTTTTTTTTTTTTTTTTTACTAATAAAAGTCTAAATAACATCTGAAAGAAATTTCAGAAATGTATCTTAATTATGTACATGAGTTTTTTTTGGAGCAATCACGATTGCTTATTGCTTTCATTTGACTGTTTTTGGCGTGCTATCATTTTTCCCACCGGCGCGGCGCCACCCTCTGCCAGCACCACCCGTCGCGGCGGCCGGCCTCACGATGTTGCTCCTCTAGCGAAAACAGTCTCCAGGTTGCGTCCATATCCTACACACACACGCATACATACACACATATACCCCTACACACATACACAAACACATACACACACGCATGCATAGACACCTACACATACACACAAATACACACAACTGCCCACACATTCATGCCTGCACACAGACACAAACACATATGCTTACACACACATACACATACCACGCCCCCACCCACACAAACACTCATACACACAACTACCCACACACTCATGACTGCACACAGACACAAACACACATGCCGACACACATACACATACCCCCCCCACACACACACACATACCCCCCCCCCACACACACACATACAAACACACACTCGTGATTGCGAAAAACATAATTTGAATTCAAGATGACAAAATTCAAATTAATTTTTATTTTTATTTTTTTTTTACAGAGCGGTCTCTGAGACCTCACGTCCCCTGTTACGCCCTTCTTTCTCACCTCCCCTGTTATGGGTTAAACTAAAACAATGATTTACACAAACTTAAAACACTTAATTAAAACATAAACATTTACGTGTGGAAAACGTTTGCCTAGATGAGACTATTAGGTAAATTACCGCTCATTAACCAGGGCTAAAGCAGAAATACATGAACTACACCGCCAGCTCAGTCATTTCCAGCCGAAGACTGCAGTTTCGTGCTTATTAGCACTCATCAGCCCAGCATAGGAAAGTGACTGAGCTGGAGATGGAAATGGTCCGTGCTAATTTTACATTAGCTACCAGTTTGTTTGGCCCTCTTGGCTTCCATAAGAGGTTTTCCATCTCCAGCTCAGTCAATTTCCTATGCCGGGCTGATGAGTGCTAATAAGCACGAAACTGCAGTCCTCGGCTGGAAATGACTGAGCTGGCGGTGTAGTTCATGTATTTCTGCTTTAGCCCTGGCTAATTAATGGGCGGTAATTTACTGAATATACCATGCCTTGCCATCAATTTTCGAGTTGAACCGAACCATTGCTTCGGTCACTCGTCTGGTCTGTGCTAATTTTACATTAGCTACCAGTTTGTTTGGCCCGCTTGACTTCCATAAGAGGTTTTCCATCTCCAGCTCAGTCACTTTAATATGCCTGGCTGATGAGTGCTAATAAGCACGAAACTGCAGTCCTCGGCTGGAAATGACTGAGCTGGCGGTGTAGTTCATGTAGATGAGACTAGTTCACGCGGCAATCAAGAAATCAGCACTGAACGAAAATACGAAATTGAATAATACTTTTGACTCTGTACCCTGCGCTGTACCTATTGATACATAAAATTAATTGTTAAGTTTTAATTGTTTCATAAAACAATTTAAAAATTTAATTGCAATGATTTTGATTGTGAGAAACGATTAACGTACATTAATCCAATTAAATTAATTGCAAAGTGCAATTAATTATTTAATTGCAATTAATTTAATTGCAATTGATTTAACTGCAATTACTTTTTAAATCAATTAACAAGGCAGTTGAAAAAATAATTGATTAATGCCCAACACTGATTACATCTAATGCGTAAAATGTCACACAAGCACAGGAGTACAATATCCCTACATGCCATAATCGGGCTATCGGTATATTGCACGTAGGCTTTGGCTATGTTTTGACGGTTCAACGTGTTTTGTTTAAGTTTATCAGTTAATTAGTACTGTCCATAGACTAATAATAAGAGTAGACCGAGCTTCCCCAGACTTGCTGATGAAAAAATTGGTTCATGGATACATCATGTAACTGGTGGAAGGCTCGGCGAAAACTTTGGCGGCATGGTTGCCAGCTGGCAGGATTATCTATAGTTTGGCACTCGACATGTATTTTAAGACGTAATGTGTTTTTATTATAATTTTTTTTCCTCAGGTGCAGAGATGATTGAACTGTTTTTCTTTTAGTTATGCATTATTTTGACATTAGTAATTGGTTTTTGATCGCAGTTTTCAGTAACTTTAATTTCATTCGGAACTACTACATCAGCGTTGGCGTAAACGTAATGGCGTAAACGTTTTGCGTTAACGCAAAAATGTACTAAACGGTATCTTAAATTGAAATTGTAGGTAAAAATCTTACCGTTTGCCGATTCTTTTTGGGCGCTTGCATCTTTAATTGCTTAGAGAGTTATTAAAATTGAATAAAGAAAATGCACAATACTATCTAAACGAAAAACTCACTATATTAACAAAATATTTACAACTTGGACTAACAAATTTACAAATCGGACTCCATAAAAGATCATTCTTCCGTGTTCCAACAATTCTATTTATTTTATTTCTCTCTCGCGTTGATCGTCTGCTACGATCAACGCCCGCTGTTGCTAAGATATCCACCAGTCACATGGTTTGGTTTATGAGCAGCAAAAGGGTTGCCATAGCTCGGTCTACTCTTATTATTAGTGTATGGTACTGTCAAATTAATCCAACCTTTAGAGATAACATATTCGATGATTGATTGCCATGCAAGCGCATATATTTTTAAAAAAAAGTAAAAGTTATTAAACACCGAGTTGTCAAATTAATACTACCACCGTCAAAAAGTTGCTGTGCTCAAAAAAAAAAAAAGTTACGCTTCTCAAAACGTTGTGGTTTTTTGATCGATGTATTAATTTCGAATATCGATGCCTTGTCATCGATATTGTAGTCTGGGGTTTCAAATCGTGCAATCAATTAGTGCCGTGCGGAGCGGTCAACCCACGCTTCCGGCTCAAAATATCGGAGACGTCCATTAAAAGGATAATTTTACAAAACGAAATTTCGTGAAGCCATGTACAAGGCCGTTTGCAATTTTGTCAAAAAGGTTTTATAACAGAAGCAAATAAACGCTTTCTGATAAATGGAAAGTAATAAAGGTAAACATTTCCCTAAATTAATGTTTCATTCCTGGTCCACAAAATTTCGTTTTCTTTTGATAAACTGTGTGTAAAAAATTCAAAAGGATGCGTTCAAATTGCACCTAATTCTCCATATCGAATGAAAAAAATCATAGCACACAAATTTCAATTAGAACGCTGGAACAGTAGCGTAAGCAGACTTCACTGCCCCTTCCGCTCCCCCCCCCAAAAAGATTTTTTGTTTATTTTTATTTTAACACAGTGTGATTTTTTTATAAAATGCGCCATCATGCCTCTGGCCCCCTCCACTCCCCCAATCCAAGCGCAGGGGTTGCGAGGGTTCTATGTACGTCTGGAACTGTTAACTTATTTTTGCTGTTAACACGATAAATTTCTAGAAACTACGCCAATTTTTTTTCACTGAAATGCTATTTTTAACCGTACTTTGTATAATTTCACGGATTTTACACAGCAATTAAAAAATTCACACCCATTGAATTATCTTTACTAATAATAAAGCTGAAAGTCTCTATGTCTGTCAGGATCTCTGTCTGTCAGGATCTCTGTGACACGCAAAGCGCCTAGACCGTTCGGCCGATTTTCATGAAATTTGGCACAAAGTTAGTTTGTAGCCTGGGGGTGTGCACATCGAAGCGATTTTTCGAAAATTCGATTTTGTTCCTTTTCTACTCCAATTTGGAGGACAAAATTATCATATTATGGACGAGTAAATTACGAAATTATCATAACGTGGAACCGTAACATGGGCACAAGCCAATTGACGAGAAAATTCACTACACATTATTTATAAATATACTGGCGAACCAAAAGACCTTTTAATTTTCTATTACGTGCGAAGCCGTGCGAGTACCACTAGTATAGATATAAAGCGCAAAACGCCGCCATATTCTTCTTTTCGTTCCTTGTTCTGGTCACATCAAACACTTTACATAAAAACATTCCAATCTTTGAAACAATTTCAGTGACAATAAATGTAAGAAACTGTCTGAAATTGCATTAGGTAAACTCGTAAACTAGAAAAAAAAAGTCGTGTTTAAGTTCATTTCTAAAGGTCACCGACTTTTAATTTGTTGCAATTTGTGAATTGATAACTAGGTAATAAGAAAGAGACAATAGGAGTGTACTTCAAGACTGAAAACAGGAATAATGAATTTCAAATTATCGTAATCGAAATAAAGATCATTATCTCAGAACAAAAGAATCCGAAAAATGATTTCACCGACTTATCAAAATACCAAGATAAGCAGCGTATGCAGAATATGTGATGCTCAAAATCAGTTACGATAAATAAGAACTAAATGTGATAAAAAAATCACCGGGAAAATTTCACGTGAAATTAAAATTAAACCAAATGAAAGGAACAGTGCTTTATTTTATACTAGCGGTACCCGCAGGCTTTGCCCGTAATAGAAAAATTAAAAGGTCTTTTGGTTCGCCTGTATCTTTACAAATAATGTATGGTACATTTTCTCGCCAATTGGCTTGAACTCAAGTTACAATTCCACGTTATGATAATTTTGTATCTCGCCAATTGGCTTGTGTCCATGTTACGGTTCCACGTTATGATAATTTCGCTATTTACTCGTCCATCTTATGATAGTTTTGTTCTTAAAATTGGAATAGAAAAGAACCACATCGAATTTTCGAAAAATCGCTTTGAGGTGCACACCCCCAAGCTACAAACTTTGTGCCAAATTTCATGAAAATCGGTCGAACGGTCTAGGAGCTATGCGCGTCACAGACATCCTCTGGACAGACTTTCATCTTTATTATTAGTAAAGACTAGTGGCACCCGCACGGCTTTGCCCGTAGTAAAAAATCAAAAGGTCATTTGGTTCGCCTGTATATTAAATAATAATGGATGATGAATTTCTCGCCAATATGCTATGTTAAATGGCTCATCCATGTTACAGTTCCACGTTATGATTATTTCGTAATTTACTATTCCACGTTATGATCATTTGCACGGAAAAAATTTTCTTAAAATTGGTATAGAAAAAGAACAAAATCGAATTTTTTAAAAAATCGCTTCGAGGTGCACACTCCTATACTACAAACTAACTTTGTGCCAAATTTCATGAAAAATCGGAGGAACGGTCTAGGCGCTATGCGTGTCACAGAGATCCTGACAGACAGAGATCCCGACGGACAGACTTTCAGCTTTATTATTAGTAAAAAAAAACACTTTTTACTAATAAATCAATACAAAAACGATTACAATACTGCCCTGGGCATCTACTAGCTCTCCGTTTTCATTCTTTTTTTTTTTTTTTTTTTAGAATCATGCTTTTTTTTGAATTTTGTTGGTTTCCGCCAAACATAAAACATGAAAATAAGTTCAAACTCCAATAACTTTGTAACTCGTTTCTATACGGCCATTAATCTGCCCACGACAGAATAGTAATAAGAGCTATTTCAGATGTTAAAATTATGCCTGTCTGCATCGCCCGGCTTTGCACGGTCTACCTCGAAAATAAAAGTTATGTGAAGTGAGGCGTGTTCAACAATCACGCTAAACTAAAAAAATTTTTTACAAAAATCAGTAAAATTTTGCGGCAGATTCCGGAAAAGTAATTAAAAAGGAAACAGTTTAAATCCCCCGATTGCAAGAAAAGCCTCAAAACAAAATCCAGAATTTTATTTGTTCATATACGAGAAAAAACTGGCAACAGATCTTTCTTCTCAGTGCTTTTCTTCACTCTACAAATTTCAATAAAAGAGTTGTTACGGAAAGTTGATATGAATAATAATTTGAATGGAGGAAGGCCTTCCAAAAATAGGGATTTTATATTGAAATCTAAGTATCATAATTAATATAGTTTTTAATTGATATCTCCGCTAATTATTATTGGAGTTGCCATGTTAAATAGCCAAACATAAAGACGGGATAAATACGAATCTATCGATATCTTGTTCGATGGTCAGTTTACTAGCGTTCAGGAGAAGTAACTCAAACATAGATAGATAGGTACATACGCTCAGTTTGTAATTATGTAAGATTATTGATTATGTTTAAACAAAATAGTGCTTAAGACTTGTTTATACATTTAAAGGTCTTTTAGTTCAAGGGTTTTATTTTAGTAATTTATTCCTTCTTTAATAAACATCATCATAGCTTTCTTGGAAACGATAAGAATTAGGGAACAACCATAAGACTAATAATAAAGCTCAAAGTCTCTCTGTCTGGATGTCTGTAGGATGTCTGTGACGCGCATAGCGCCTAGACCGTTCTGCCGATTATTATGAAATTTGGCACAAAATTAGTTTGTAGCAATGAGGGTGTGCACCTCGAAGTGATTTTTGGAAAATTCGATTTTGTTCTTTTTCTATTTCAATTTTAAGAACACTTTCGGAGCAAAAGTATCATAAGATGAACAAATAAATTACGAAATTATCATGACGTGGAATATGAGAGCGAATGAACATAGCCAATTGGAGAGAAATTCTTCATCCATTATTTGTAAATATACAGGCGAACCGAATGACCTTTTAATTTTCAACTATGGGCAAAGCCGTGCGGGTACCACTAGTGATAAATAATCACGGAGAAAATTTCATGAGCAATTAAAATTAAACAAATTATAACCTACATTATTATAAATTCTATGTTATTCATTTATCTACATTTTGCGTAGACTTGTGTCGATTAAAAGGTTTTCTCAATCGGTAATAATGATTTTAAACTACGTACAAACATTATAGCATACACAGTTTGCATATATTTCGAGCACGGTCAAATGGTTTCACTTCAGTAATTTACTTTTGCCTTTAATGTAAAATATTTTTTGTCTTGGAAATATCAAAAAAATATGCTAATCTTTTTGAATCTCACGCAGATGTATCAACTAAATATTAACTTAACAACGGTAACCCTGTGACAGTATAGCACTAAACTATGTGAGGAATTTAATATAATAGTTATCCAATACCAAAACTCTTTAATTAACTACTTTGCTCGTTTTGAATCCGAATTGAAAGAAGTTGACTTTTACTTCTTTAAAAATACTTCCTAATATTTATCATCGTTTGTTCGTCGGCAATCACTTTTCATCATTAAGTGCCATTATTTTGAAGTTCAGGCAAGGTGTGGCAGTGACTATTTTTATTTTTCTAATTTTTTCATGTGTCAAAGTAGGTCATGAGAAGTAAACATTCTGAAATTTTTAACCTTCCGAAAAAATTTTTTTCGCTTGTTAAGAATTCCCAAAGTTTGAGTTTTTGCAGCGCTTTTTAGAAAAATTCTAAAAGTCGCATTTCAGTGCCCTTTAGCTCTTTACAGAAACACCACCTCACGGTTATGTTTGTATTTATTGGTTGTACTGTATCTAGTGATGATGACTCCATAGTATCATAGTATTCATATATATATATATATATATATATATATATATATATATATATATATATATATATATATATATATATATATATATATATATATATATATATATATATATATATATATATACACACACATAGCCAGGTACCATAATATATAAAAGGTTTTTTTTCCTAGTGATGCTGTTTTGAGTTAATTGCGATCAAAAAAGCACAATTTTTGAAAATTTGAAAAATATCAGGGTATTTTTCTCCTACAAAAAGTTAAACCTCAAACAAATTTTGTGCCATTTACTCTCTTCATAGTATAAACTTTCAGTATATGTTACATTTTTTTCGGGGGGGGGGGTAGCTTTTTGGGGGAAATAACGCAGGTTAAACTTGCGCGAAAACGGATAAAATCCATACTTTGTGACCCCTTATCTGAAGAAAGTAACAACCCCCAACCAAAATAACTATGAAGTCATCATTACTAGATACAGTACAACCAATAAATATAAACATAACCTTGAGGTGGTGTTTCCGTAAAGAGTTATAGCGCACTGAAATGCTACTTTTAGAATTTTTCTAAAAAAAAACGCTGTAAAACCTCAAACTTTGGGATTTTTTTGACGAGCGAAAAAAATTTTTTGGAAGGCTAAAAATTTCAGGATGTTCACTTCTCATGACCTACTTTGACATACAAAAAAATTAAAATACTCAAAAATGGTCACAGCCAAAATTTCTTTTTTTGTCTGAATTTCAAAATAATGGCTCTTAAAGATTTTAAGTACGAGTAAGTTTTAGCAGAATATAAGTGCTATTTAAACAATCATGTAAACTAGGAAGAGAGATTCGAAGAAGATTATGATTGCGACTAAATTAATTACTTGAAGAGACAGCGAAAAAAAAAAGTCAAGGAACTTCTTCAACTACACCACATCATAGTCGCTCATCATGCATCAAAACTGGAAATTTGCTTTTTTTCTCTCACTGAGTGGAGGAAATTATGGAGAAAATAATAATTATCCTCATAATATAGTCTAAAATGGGATGAAGTTTCATAATGCTCTTTCCATCGTCTCGTTAGGTGTCGTATGCACAGGGGCGCCCTGATGGCGGAGTTCACGGGGGGGGGGGCTCTGTGACCATCCAAAAATTTCCTTTTCTGAAAATTATGCTGATGATTCGTCAAATTTGGGGGTATAATTGCAATACATATTGCAATTTTTAAATTCCCGAATGTCTATTTTCATTAGAAGTGCTTCAGCAAAATTGGGAGTTTTTCCGCCTTAACAAAAATTTTAGTTCGGAGTGCGCTTAAAACTAAAGAGAAGTTCCAATAAACCAAAGTTTTTTATTTGTGTTCGGAACTTAACTTTCAAATCACTGTTAAGATATTACCAATTTTTATGCGGTTGACCAATGCTACTATATTAGCCATATTAGAACTAATTATTTTTCAAATTTCATGTAAAACGATTGTTACATTATATAGGGAGATTTTCCCTAAATGCCTGTAGAGAAAAAAATTTCTCTTGTTAAAAAAAGTCACTCTTCTGAGTCTAAATATTTTAGGAATTTTTCTTCCACTTTATACCAAAATATACTACAGAACTGTTAAACATAAATAGAGCAGCTTAAAATAGAGAAATTGTGGCTCAAAGTTTCCCTGAATCACTATGGGAAAAAAAATCCCTTGCTAAAAAAAGTCACTCTTCTGAGTCTCAATGATCCACAAAGTGAAATTACTAAAAATACAATGACTTTATAGTCAGACATTACACTTTTAACTTATTTAACCTCAAATCCAACTTGAAACACAAACTTACCTGTTGATGAAAAGATGGCTATGCTGTCCGTAACGCTCCCAATAACATGTAGTTCACAGAATGAAAGTCCAAGTGCAGTTTTTAAAAAAGAAGTCACTTCGACAAGATGAGTATTCAATAAAATATTACCGACACTGAATTAATGAACACATAATTCAGGCATCTGGAGTGTGAGGAACTAACAGCGAACACATGGATGGGGCCGCGATATGTCTGTGTATAAACACGAAGCACCATGAGCGATGTGAAAAACCGTCTGCGGAATTTCAAGCGAACCGGCGAATGGCAGGAGGAAGTCACATGACCCATGACGTACGCTTCACGGTTCGTCTGTTTGGATGATCTCGGGTGAAAGAAACATAGCTTACAGTTCGGAGCGGTTTTTCGGTCTTCCGCTTCTATACACCTGTGTTAGCGTGTATTTCCTCGGGATACACGTGTATTAAAGTTTTCTACATAAGGCTATTTCAAAACGTATTTTTTTTTTTTTTTGTTGTTTATGAAATAACTCATGTATGTGCGATTTCAGGAGCAAAAATGTTTTGCTTAGGGGTCGCCCGCAAATGACATCAAGCTTCAAGGTAGGAGGGGGGGGGGGGGGCTCGTAAAATTGTGACAGCTTGTGAAAAGGAGGAGGTATGGGGTAACACGAGGTGTGACATCGCTCTTTTATATATATATATATATATATATATATATATATATGTAACAATATGCTTGAGAAAAAGTAACGTGACATGGCAAGGCCGGTGATTGAAGTGTGGCACTTTGTGAGACGGGGGGGGGGGGGGAGTAGGGTCAAGTTTTCTGGAAAAAGTATGACACCATTTATGAACAGCCCATTAATACCGAGCCCATTAATACCGTATTACCCCGCATTATCCGGCATCCGGCATGCCGGAAAAAAGCGAGGTTGACCAGCATGCCGGGAATTTCGAATTTTCCGGCATGCCGAGAAATTCGAGGTTTGTTTTGCAACAAAACAAAAGTAAATTTGCCCATTCAGTTCCAGTTAGAAAACAAACAACTGTGTGCTTACTTAGTTTTAATTTATTTATTTTTTTTTTTAATCATTCGTTACTCAACAATATTTTTCTTTTTAAAATAATAAATGACATTGTTAGTAAATATTTTTGCAAAATTAAACTGGTTGTTAATACTAATAAGATATGTGTAGAACTCAGGGTTGGCTTTCTGCCGGCAGAAACTAGTTTTTGCCGTGCCAGTGGCAGAAATCATTTCATCATTTAAAAAATAAAATAAAATCTTCTGCTAGTGCCTTTGATTTAGTTCAGAAAGGAACTTTTCAATTGCAGATGCTCGTAATATTTGGATTAATCTAACAAAGGACTAAAATCATATTGGGGCTTGGGAAAGAGGAGTGACATAGAGAATTAAACAAGCATTAATGATTGTAATTTGCTCGTTTATATGCTTCATCTAATTTGCTTGTGATTGAAATTTATTATGTGCTTCAAGAAGAAAGTGCCAGAATTTTACTTGCCAATATTAACCTAGATTTTTTACGTAATGTCGCAGCTTTGAAAAAACAAACTGGCCTTTATTTCTCGAAATTTATTTTTCCGGTTAAATTTTTATCACTACCCCAGTTACTACATGGTGGACCTGTTTAAAAAAATATACAATGGATGAAAGTTTCGCGAACATTGCTTGTTCCTTGATGCATTGCCTGCTAGCTCTTCTGTTGCAGAAATATTCTAAAGTTTCTCATTTGTGCATATTAAATTGAGAAACTGTTTCGATTTTTGAAGCCACATTTTCTAACAGGCAACTGCACGGTCCAAACAATGTAACCTTTGATTTTAAATTGTGATAATATTGTAATTAAATTGTGCTTTGCTTAACAATTATTTTTTTCCATGCATTTTCCATTGTACGTCAATAATTAATTTTTTGTCATTTTGTGAGTTTTTGCCAGTTTCTGCCGCAAATATGGCAGAAAGTAGTTTTTGCCATGCCGGTTTTAACCGGTTTCTACCAGTGGTTTTAACCGCCTCGGCAGAAACTTGCCAACCCTGGTAGAACTTATATTCATTTTTAAGCTGAACATATATTTTTATAGTACAGTAGATCCTCGTTTTATGCGGATTTATTTTACGCGGTTTCGATTATACGCAGTTTAAGATTTGACACCTTTATTTTATTCTACGCGGATGAGTTTCGGTTTTACGCGGATGCGGCAATGCAAACAGTTAAAATTTTCCCCTCTTTCAAAATAGAAACTCCTTAAGATTGCAGATTACATGTAATAAACTGCATTTTGGCGTGCTAATAATCGAGCTTGGGCCACTGGAAACATTTTATGCGATTGGTTCCAGAGCGCTTTCCGGAAGAAAAGTTATTAAACTCACACAGTTCAGAACTCATTGAAAGAAGAGCTTTTTATAGTGACAGAGGATGAAAAAACCAACGAGGATACCTACATCGATGACACACAACCAAAAACGCTCACATTGAAAAATTTGTGCCATTAGACAATAGAAATATCTTTCTGATTTGTAGGTGAAGGAAGATTCTATCATGGAAATGACGCAAGTGATCATGGATGCGTTAATGCTCTGCAAAGTACTACAGAGAAAAATTCTTAATGACTACCAAAAGACCAGCTCCTTTTTATAAACAGAACACGAAATTAATTTATGTTTTCTTTTTACATGTTGTGCATAGAAATCGATATAAGTACACATTAAACTTATTATACAATTATTCATCACTAAAGGAAGTATTTTTTTTATCTACGGAACCTAACCCCTATAATAACACTAATATTAGATTTCGGTTTACGCGGTTTTGATTTACGTGGTATTTCCGTGGAACGTAACCCCCGCGTAAAACGAGGGTCTACTGTATTAATTTTTTTTTTTTCTAACCTCGATTTTTCCGGCATACCGGAGCCGAATTTGCTTCAAACAAACTTTGTAAAAAAAGTTTTTGAAGAAGAGCATGTATAGAAAATATATTTTTGATGTGAGCAATTTTCCGTTCAATTTTGAACAGTTCAAGTCCTTTAACATTTGTTCCTACGCGAAACTAAAAGTCAATGTAGATCTCAAGCTTAAAGGAAGATTTACTTAAAACAAATTTTGTTGGAAATAGCTCTTGATGACAAACTTCCGGCTCCGACTCCCAGAAAGTTAGGCCAGTCGACTCTGAATCCGACTCCTGTACCCAAAAATTAGTTGGGCTCCGACTCCACGACTCCATACCTTTGGCAAAAATTTAGAAACAGAGGGAAAATGATTGACTTCGACTCTTCGAAGTTTAAAGTCTTCGACTCTGACTCTTTTATCCCAAAAGAAGTTTAACTCCGACTCCGCAAACATCGGCAGAGTTGCGGACTTTAAGAGAAGGTGACCGATTACAACTCTGAGTCCTTGAATTAAAAATCTTCGACTCCCGACTCTGACTCCTTAACCCCAAAATGAGATGCACTCCGACTTCGCAACCATGGTCTTTACTGTGAAATAATTACTGTTGACATGATTTGTTTTTATTTTCACTCTAAAGATTTAATTTATGTATTCGGCTTTTGACGGAGAAATTCGGAAGTTTTGACAAAAAGAAAAGCACAAACAATTTTTTTTAGTAATGAAAATTATTGCTTTAAGTTTACATTTTATTATTTATTCAATTTTAAAAGTACATATTGGGTGATTCTCCAAAACATCTGACATTTTCCAATCACATTTTTTTTTTAAATAAAAATGCTGAAAAAAATATGAAAAAAATAATATTTACTCTTTGTTAGGAACTTATTAAGAGAAAAATAGAGGGAACTCACTTTAACTACGTTACACCCTCAAAAGAGGAGGTCAAATTTTTATGCAGCAAGAGACTGACAAGCAGCACCAGGAGAGTTACAAAATGAATTTCTTCATGGGTTATCTAAAATGTAACTGTAGTAATAGAGAAATAACTGAAGCCTAAAGTATGGTTATTAAATGATAAAACAAATTTATGTAAAACCTCCCTCAACGGACACCCCCAATTTCTTCGAGTACAAGTCCCATATAGGTTTTTCCATGTTATTCACTTCGAATAGCTTACACTCCGAATAACGCACATTCATTTCAACGAAAAAAAACTCGATTGCTACATTAAAACTTTCTTTAAGTTAGCCATACACAGTAGAATAAAATTTACGAAATGAAGCGTTACCTTCTCATTACCTGCGAATTGTTTTATGGTTCAGGAATCGCAAACATAAAACAAAAAAGGAATCAGCAAATTAATAACATATATTTTACATTTAATTTAAAGCAACTATACAAAATTTATAGCAACTTCACTAACCCATTCAAGCAACATTTAGATAAACAAATGTCTAACCAATAAATCTCTTTTGGAACGATTCGTCTGAACAACAACAAAAAAATATTAAATATATAGAATTATTCCACTAATACATTTTTTATTAATCGTTTGTCAAATTTAACTTTCTTTTTTTCAATCAATCTTATTTTCCAACTAATGTATCGAAAATGAATCCTTTTATTCTACGGGATGCATTACTAGTGCTTGAGAAATAATGTTAGGAGAGTTATTTTTTTAGAACAGGAGCATGACATACAATTTGCCTGTTACGTAGGCCCAGGATTATCTTTAAGGTAAATAATGTTATTTTTCTTTTATAACCTCATCATTCAACCACACACTATGAGTAGAGTTAAAATTTTCGTTTATTTAAAACAGAAATATTGTCCAGGAGAATGACAGCGAAAATGTTACATACCCTGTTCTTGAACTTCAAAATGTTAATGAGAACAGCAGGCAAATCATATTAACAAAATACTCAAGGAATCCAACAAAATGGTGATAATAAATAGTTTTATAGCACAGTAGATTAAATATTCCTTTTTTTATGTATAATAATTGAACTCATTCCTAGGACAGGAGAATGACATGAAAATCTGGCAACAAAAATTAAAACAATGTACCTAGATGATTTAAATAATTAAATTTATTTAAAGAATGGTATTTTACACCTTTAACTATGCTTAATTTTGTACTACAAATTGAATTTGTGGAATGTTGATATAAAATTTTTAAATAATTTAAGTTCATTTGAAAAACGGATGGGGACAAGCCAAAAGTAACTTTCTGGTTATTTAAAAAGTTTTGTAGAAAAAACTAAACGAGTTATTGTTTTAATAAGAGTAGAATAATATCAAAGTTATTTGTAACTATTAAAAAATTAAAACATTTTGTTAGTTAAAAAATTTTTGTGTTAAGCTACTAAGACATAATATTGTTAGGATTTTGGAGAATCACCCATTTATTCTTTTTTATTTATTCATTTATTTATTTATTTATTTATTTATTGGCAACAGGGGAAAAACGAACTTTTTTTTTTGATATGATGTATAAATTTAATGAGCTTATTATTTTAGTTCGTTTTGCAAGCGGTTAAAGATTTTTTCAAATGGAAAATAATATATTAATTGCTTTGTGTTTAAAAGGTGCTGCTGCTTTATTTATTCGTTTATTTATTTTTAACGCATCTATTTCTTTAGATAGGCGAGGCATATTTAATTTCTAGAAATCAGCTTAAAATGTTAAGAAGTTATGTTCGAAATAATTTGCAATTTTAGCTAATTTTGAGAATATTAATCAGATACTAGAAAGTCGATATTGGTATACGGGAAAGTAGGCTCGTTTAGTTCTGGACGAAACTTCTTGTTATTTTGATCGGTTAAAGATAAAGCGTTATCATGACTGTGTTTTATTCATATGCCTTTTGTATTTGAAACAAAAGACAGCGGACCAATTCTTTGTTGAAAAATGATGCAAAATATAATTTATAAATATTTTAATTTCTTGTAAAAATCTTTGTATTTGTTACGAATAATAGTTGCTCCTAATCGTATTATGGATTTGTTTTTCTGATTACCCACACTACCCGGATTATCCGGATTTTCGATTTCCCGCTTTGTCTTTGGTCCCAATGGTTCCGGATTAAGAAGAGTGCAACTGTAATGTACTGAAAGAAACTCTTACGAAATGGACCTGTCAATAGGAGCGCCTTCGTGACGTCTCAAAAATTTCTTGTTCGGCACATTTTGCCTGACGATTCGGCAAAATGAAAGGTATTAGTGCAGAATTGCGTTTCTTTTTTTTTTCCCTCTGAATTTTCGTCTGTAATATGTTTTCTCATTAGATGTAGATTTGAGTGCATGACGGTATTTTATCATTCGGTAAAGTTTCATTAGGCGAATTGAGAATTTTCCCATTCCCAAAATATAAGTTCGAGGAGTGCTGTTACGTAGCAACCTCGTTCCAAAAATTATATTAAAATATACAGTAAAACCTGTGAAGTTGACCACCCTTGTAAGTTGACCACCTTTCTTAGTTGACCACCTTTCTTAGTTGACCGCTTTTTTCAGGCACGAAATTAGCCCTTATCATATAAATCAACCTTTGCAAGTTGATAACCTGCTTAAGTTGGCCACTGAAGTAGTGCACCGCAAGTGGTCAACTTACACAGGTTTCACTGTATTACCATTTAGTCAATAAAGCTTCATCTCAACTAACGATAATTACACATTAGTACAGCGGCGGCTGTTGAGCTTGGTGCAGGTCTGATCACATACTATTACCCAATAACTAGAATTAGCTATCATTACAGAAGTAATTAGCATATTTAAAAATAAATACTGAACCCTCTAGTATTGAAATATATATTTTACGCCAACCAGTTGATTCATTTCTTAAAAGTTATTTCCCGGTCTTTTATTGAATGCTTCTTCAAAAACCTTTGAGATAGTCACTATGAACTTCCTCAACTATTTGACACTCTACTTTGTTGCACGTAAATACTTTTTACGAGTCGATTTTTTTTTCTTTTTTTCCTCAGTTTGTTTTCTCCTTACTCAGCTGCACCAAAAGAGGATCAATTGAGAAATAACGTTTAGTGCATTGCTTCCTAGTCGATATTTTCTACAAGTAACTAATAAGTATGAAGAATTTGACTTTAATGTGACTAAGTAACAATTAAATACCTTTGTGCTTGAAAATTAAATGAATGAACTACCAACGTTTTAATGCACAAACATTTCAAATTACTGCAGACACGTGTTTTGGGGTTGCAAGGAACGCTCTTCTTTGCATTGAAAAAGGGGTTCCTTGTAACCCCGAAAAACTTGTCTGCAGTAATTTGCTAATTTTGTGCACTAAATCGTTGGTAATTCATCAAGGATGGATACAGGGGAGGGGCAATGGGGGCGATCGCCTTTCCCTTCAGGGACCCTGCACTGGCAATTTTTCTGAATTGAAATCCTGAAACGCAAGTGTTGGCCATCTTTGATGACATTAAGGAAAGGAATACAGTTCAAATCTCTCTCCCAGAAACTTTTCGGCATTGAAGTTTCAAAAAATCCAGTGTATAGAGGATCTTAGGCGATGTTAGAAGGAAGAGTCTGGATCCCTCCCCCGGAATTTTGCAAAATTTAAGTCTTAAAGACTTGATTTTAAATCCATCAAGCGGTGTAAGGGGGAAAAAATGATTTCCGTGACTTTCCTCTGATAATCTTTCAAAGGTGAAGTTCAAAAAAGCGCATATTTAGAGCACTTTCTGTGACGTTGAAGGGGGGGGGGCTAAAAATTCCTTGGAATTATTTCAAATTTGAAATTCTAAAACGAAATTTTAGAATATTTTTTTCAACGGAATAAGTTCGAGGACTTCCATGGCTAAATCTCTATATTTTAGTTGTTATGAAAAAGCTGTGGGAGAACTCCCCCCCCCCCAAGCATGAACAAACTAATTATGAAGTAAGAGGTAAGTTAAAAAATCAATCGCCGCCTCCTTGACAGATTTCTGGATCCGCCCTTGTTGTTCATTTACTTAATATGACTGTTTTTTGATGAATAAATCATATTTACATTTATTCTAGCGTGTTTCTCTTAATCCTGGAGACCAGGGTTGAATGGAAACTGATTTCTTTCAATATGAGCAGGGGCTCCCCAATGGGAAGTCGACGGAGGTCAGTGTGACTTTCCAAAAAAATTCCGTATTCATCAAATTTTGTCTGCGCGATTCGGCAAAATTTGGAGTTATTTTTGACAAATTATCATCATTCGGTGAAATTTGGAGTTATTTTTGACAAATTATCATCATTTGGCGAAATTTGGAGTTATTTTTGAAAAATTATCATCATTTGGCGAAATTTTGAGTTATCTTCGACAAAATTATCATCGCTCGGAGAAATTTGAAGTTCCATTGGACAAAAGTATCATCATTCGGAGAAATTTGGAGTTATTTTTGACAAATTATCATCATTCGGCGAAATTTGGAGTTATTTTCGACAAATTATCATCATTTGGCGAAATTTGGAGTTATTTTTGACAAATTATCATCATTCGGCGAAATTTGGAATTCCATTAGGCAAATTTTGAAATTCCGCTTTCCCAAAAATTTAGGTTCGGGGTGCCCCTGAATATGAGATTTATAAATGTGTAGATAATCGCCATGTACACAATAAGTTTAAAAGTTTAAAAAGTTCTGTACAAACAAATACTCAATCTGTGGCCCATAGACTGCATACTACTCATTAAATCCTCCACGTGTAATCAGAAATCATTTAATAAAGTATAAAAAAATGTTTTTTAATTCTAAAGAATATTTCTAAAAGCTTGGTTCGCATTAAAAAGTATGAAATAAAATATACATATGATTTCTTGATTAAAACACTAAAAAATTGCAGTTGATCTTTAATCATATATTTATATTCAAGGTAACTCTACAGCAAATACTGTTTAAATTAAAAATTAGTATTGCTCTAGAATTACTCTAAATATGAAGATTTTTAAGATCAACTTCAATTGTTAGTGCTTTAATCAAGAAGTTATATATTTATTCTATTTCATACTTTTTAATGCGAACCAAGCTTTTGGAGAAATAGTCTTTAGAATTAAAAAACATTTTTTTAATTTTGTTTTAAAGTTTTTCGTTTTGAAATTTATTTGGGTGAAACTTGAAATTTAGAACATGTTTACCTGTTACCTACCCTTTTTAAACGAAAAAAAACGACTTTGATTTTCTGTTTAATATAAATGTATTGGTCATAAAAAAATAGCTCACATTTACCATTAATTTTTATCAATACTGATGGCTTGTACGTCCGAATTGAAAAGCAATTTTGAACAAGTATAAGGGGGAGGGGGAGCTTTTAAAAAATTTCCTACAGGTATATTCTTGCTTAAGTTAAGCCTTAAAATTACGTTGTCAAATTTATTTACAATTCATTTTTTCATCTTTTTCATTATTTTTTGCAACAGTTAAAAAGCGGAAGTATTTTAACTTTATAATTACTATTATTTTTCATTGTTTCTGGCAACAGTTAAAAACCGGAAACAAATCACAGGGATTATGACAGATAATGTAAGCTGAGAAATAGTCTTTAACAAGCAAAATCATTTTTAAAAAATTAAATTATGCTCAAAGTTTATGCGAAATAATGCACACAAAAATTAATTATACATCAAAATTTAATCAGTTAATTCACTTCTTACAGTTATTTCCCCGGTCTTTTATTGAATGTTTCGTCAAAACCTTGTAGATAATTACTATACAGACTTCCTTAATGATTTAACACTCTTCTTTGTTGCACGTAAATACTTTTTAAGTGCCGATTTCTTTTTTGTTTCCTTTTTATTCTTTTTTTTTCCAGTTTGTTTTCCCTTTAGTCAGCAGCACCGAATGAGGACAGCAAAAATTGAAAGAACAAAGAACCATATTTTTTTGGTATTTCATTCTACCTTTTATTCCAATATTTCGTCTCTTTTATGTCATTAGCAACTCCCTGACATTAAATACTCTTTTTTTCCCATGTTTTGAAAAGATCACTGGCATTTTTTTTTTTTCCTCTTTTTTTCGTTAGGATAAATCCGTAATTATTATTTAGCATTTCTTCATATGTTTTTCGTAATTGTTGTTGTAACAAAACAGAGGAAGTATTTGCATTTTTCTTTGTACAGGCTATGAAAACAAATGCGTTAAATAGATACATAATGATCGCTAATGTGTATTACTTTGAAATGTTAAAACTGCGAAATAATATATCATGAATTATTTGCATCCGAAAATATGTTCTTTTATTAATCGAGGGTGCATTTTGAAATGTTTAGAATTTGGATCCGGACAAACCTTAATGAGCCCAGTTTGTCATTGCGTCATTTTCTCATTGCGTCTCGAGGGTCATTTGCGTCAACCCTCATTTTTAGGGGGGGGGGTTACGTTCCAAAGAAATGCCGCGTAAATTAAGACTTAAAAGTCGTTACTGGTGGAAAAAAATAGCCTTATAGTATTTCGCGTAAGTCGGATCGCGTTGTAGCGGGAGTCGACTGTATGTCCTGGTTAAACTCGGAAACTGCAGGACCGTGATTTCGTTAAAAATTTTAGTTTTACGTTGGTTAGCGCTGGGAAGGTTTGTTATTTCGGGAGGAAAAAAAAAAAAAACATGAATAGTTGCTTCCTTATTCGAAATTCAAGTTTTTTTTCGTGTTTTATTTTCAACTGAAATCATAGCTTGTACAATAAAGTGCAATACATGACAAAAATGCGAAAAAAATGAAAAATTTGCAGTTACTGCTTTTTTCCTCTGCACAGCAGCCTTCTTCTTTCTAGTCATTCTGATCTGAATTCTTTCTGATCAGAATCAGATCAGAACCATTATTTCATTTGTCCTCATAACCTCCAATAGCAAATTATGTCTTTTCATCAGATTCCTCTGATTAAGCCAACACAACAAAAATGTTGCACTGTGGACAGGCTGATACCACATTTGGTTCAAGTTGGGAAAGCCCGGGCGACTAATAGATACCTTGGCGACTTGTTATTTCAGAACAAGAATCGTACAGAAACCATATGAGGCAGTGAGAAGCAAAGGGATGTAAGTGGGAAAATTAAAAAATTGGAGATAACCAGTACATATGGTAGGTGAACCTCTCCTCTGTCTTGGGGCAAGAGTAGCCCTGGTAGGTACTAGTAGCCCTGGTAGTTGCTGCTATGCAGCATGATATAGAAAGAAATTCAATGAAAGCCTACCTAGAATGTTATCTTTAAACGCGTTTTACTCAGAAAATGTCCGCTCACATCTCTTTGCTTCTCATTGCCTCATATTAAATTGAATTTTCTTATAAAGACTGAGAAATAATTTGCCTGGTTCATAAAATTTTCTTCTCTCGCCTAGTCATTGACAGTTCAATCGGTCTCTGGTCATAGCAGTTCATAATGATCCATACAAACTGCCATATTAGAATTGGAAATAGCGTTAAAACCAACGGCTCAGGAAAAAGGGAGCAAAGATAACCGTCAATCGAGTCCCTCTTGCTTCTTCACTAGGTATATATATAACAGGGAGGCGTATATAAGTTAGGGCTCGAACGATGGCATTTTTTCGCCGATGGGCCGATGCCGATTGTTGGCCGATTGTTAAAAGATGGCCGATTGCCAATGGCCGATGGCGTTGGCCGATGGCAAAAAAAAAGAAAAAAATCAAACAGAAATAAATTGATAAGATTGTCAGGAATTTAAAGGATCATTGATTCATTTCACTTTACTTCCTTTCTACGAATAAAGAATTGTAATCACAAAAAAAAAAAAAATCAGATTTCGACCTAAATTTCTATTTTACTATTACCAAATTTATACTTCACAAGTTTTTCCGGCACATCTGTACATACATATGTACCTAAGAACATATAGATAACCAAATATCCATTTTGAACGCCTCCTCAGTTAATTATCGCAAATTCTCTTGTGATGTCTTCATGCGCGTAAACTTGCGTCACTCAAAAACGTTATGAAATAGTAAATTGAAAACTCATACGTACGTACTCATACTAAAAGTTCGAGGTCAAGTTGTATAAAACCTTACCCTGAATAGTTCACATCACCGAAGTACATCTATCTACAAAATAGTCACCTTGAACGACTCTGCACTTCTGCCAACGTACGTATAGCTTTTAGAAGGACACCTTGAAGACATTTATCGCAACCTCCTGCAAGGCTTCTTGCGCTGTTGCTTTAACTTCATCGTGGGGAAGAAGGCGACTTTCATGTTGAGAATGCACGGTTCGATTGGTCAATACTCTGATATGACAAACAAATAAGATAAGGTTTCGTCGGACTTAGCTCCGTGTGACTTTTACCTGTTCCCAGCAAAAAAAATTTGCATAGACGCCGCTTTTTTCCGTCAGGAGAAGATGAAGCTGCATCATAGAAGGTTGCAGAAATTGGCTTCCAGGAGTGTTTCCAAAAGTTATATGAACACTGGCAGAAGTACATAGTCCCTTAAGGCGACCTTTTGAACGTGGATGTGCTTCGGTAATGTGAACTATTCTGGGTAAGATTTTATACAGCTTTTCCCCGAACTTTTGCATCGTACTACGTACAATCTGTATAGGGTGTAGTTATGCTTCTCCTTTTTTGACTGCTGTATGATGAAAGAGAAAGAACAATAGCCAAAAAAAAAAGGAAGAAAAACAAAGAGACTGTTTAATAACCAACTGATTTGTTTTTTTTTTAATTGAGCCTATAACTAAGATTTCAGTAATGTTGTAATAATGTATGGATTTAGGTACACTAAACATAGTTAAAAAAATTAAATAACGTTGTTTAATCACTCAAAAAAAAAATAAAATAAGAAGAAGAAGAATAGAACTATGAAAGCGTCAACAAATTACGCGATTAAAGTGGAAAGATTGCACGTAGACATTTTTCAGTCATCAAATTAAAAAAAAAGTAACAGATAAATTACAATATTAAATCAAAATAGTAATATTTTTATACTTATTTAAAATTTATGAATAGAAAAGTTTGCATTTTTCATAAAAGCTATAACAGTGACATACATTTGGCTGAAAAAAAAATAGCCATGAAAAGAGAAAGGTTCTTAAAACGCAGGTACAATAAACAAACTCAATATTTACACCAAGTTAATAACTGAATACATATACTACTTGATCTGATGTTTGCACACATAGTATTGAACAATTTGATTCTTTAATCTTTTATGAAGCTTTACAAACAAGTTCAAATTAAATTTTTCAATTTAACAATAATTTTATGAAATTTGAAAAATTGCATAATAGAAAATCCTTGAAACTTTTCTATAAAAAACGAAAATAACTTAATCATTGATTTTATATAAATACATAAAAATAATTACTTACAACAAAAAAAAATCAATCGCTATTAATGATGCAAAAAAGATGGCAATTTACGAAATATAGGTGAAACAAGTATGAGAAATACGCAAAATGACATTTCTTGACCAAAATAAATAATCGCTAAATATTTAAGAAATGCTTGAAACGACGAGGTAGGGTCAGGGGGGTCACCTTCTGATTTTGGAGTAAATCACACTTCGGCCCCAACCTCTGCCTCATTTTTTTAGTACAGAACAGCTACCACCAACACCTCGGAAGAGTTTCTGAATCTACTTCAGCACTTCTGGAAAGAAAAAAAATCAAAAGTCCCTTTGATTTCCGAATTATGTCACCATTCAAAGCGTCTTTAATCAATTTCTTACATTAATGTCCTAAATTCTTTCTAAACAATAGGTAAAGTTTGAAAAAAAAAAATCTCCAATTTTATGAATGGTGTTAGTTTTAAAAAACTCAGAAGTACAACTAGAGTTTAATTTCAGAAATTGAGGGAGTGGGAGGAGGGGAACGCAAGTGTTCTCGGAAATTCAAAAAATAGTCGTTCAAAATAATCATAAACATTGAGCAGAAAACCCTTTCAAAACTTGCACCCGAGTTTGTTTTGACGTGCAATGGCTGATTTAAAATATAGCAAATGTTGCAATTGCGCGAGAGGCCCCATAACCATAGGGCCACCGAAGGAGTTACAAAAATGCGAATGATAAATGTTTTACAACTTCTGTGATCCCCAAAATGTATTTCGACGGGCCCCAACTTGTAACTCCGCCGAAGCGATACAGAAAAGACTGCATTACTGTGATTCATATTACAAATATCGAAAAATTAAAAATTACCGTCGGTTCAACGGGAATCTAATAAAATGACACAAAAATCGGTTTTGCCATCTCATGTTTGTTTCCACAGTCTCCAATTCGGCAATATATCACCAAATGATTGTCAGTCTGAGACGCTATATTAGTTTTGCATTGAAATAAGTAATTAATAGCCACAAAAAATGAGTAAACAGGCTTTTCAGAACACCCGATCAAAAATAAAAAGGGAAGTGCACAACTGGAACGTCCGCAGACCCCACATACGAAACTTTAACCTTCTACAGATTATCATTTTTCAGTTATGATTTATGACAGATACATACGTACATCCTGCTGCAAGAAACAACGCAATAATTAACTTGTTTGCTACCTGAATGTAATATTAAAAACTCTTCTAGGGATGACTAAAAATAGAAATTCATACTGAAATTTAAGTAAATAATTTTATATGAAAACAACAACTCCATTTACTTTGTATTAAAAAGGAAAACAGCAAAGGTCCTTTTTTTTTCAAAAACATCGGCCAATTCCATCGGCTTTTCGATGTTTTTTAAGGCCGATGGGCCGATGTTTCCCGCAAATTAGCATCGGCCGCCGATGCCGATGCCGATGGCTAAATTGTTGAACCATCGGCGCCGATGCATCGGCCAGGCCGATGCATCGGTCGAGTCCTAATATAAGTTTCCCATATAACCTGTTGTATATTCCTCTTTCATTAAATACAGAAGAACCTCTCGATAAGGGACACTAAGGGGACCAGAAAAATTGTCCCTTAAATAGAGGTGTCCCTTCTTTGGAGGTAGATTTGTTGATGCATGCTGAGTACTTAACTCAGTATAATTTCGTAAAAATTAAATGCTATTAATATTCAATATAAAATGCTAAAAATTATTAATGTACACTGAATACAAATCAAAATTATTCAAATCTCAAAATTCATCTTTTTAATAATTAAACTTTAATCAAAAATTTGACAGTGTTAAAGTTTTGTAGCATACATGAATTATGTTGAAGTATTTCCTTACAGGGACTTGTTTGATTTCAGGCAATTTAAAATTCAGTAGAATTTAAATTCCAATCAGTGTTCACATATGAAGTTTTATTTACACAAAAATATTCATGGGTTGTTGACTATCCATTGGCTGTTAGCCTACTTGAATAAGTTGCGGAGAGAAAAAAACTTGGATGTAAATTTAAGCAAAAATTTTACAATGTCAAAATTTTACTAGTTGAATTTGAGACACTTAAATTTTTGTATATTCAATACTTTGTATATATTTACACATTAAATTTTGTAAGTTTTCTCTGTATTTGTCCCTTAAATAGAGTGTCGCTTATTCAGAGGCAAATACATAGAGGTCCCAATTCAAAGGGACTGGGACTAGAAAAAATGTCCCTTACATAGAGGTGTCCCTTATTCGGAGGTGTCCCTTTAAGGAGGTTCTACTGTAGTTTCAATCATAACTTTCATTTGACGCTGCAGCTGACGTCATCGCTTACCTCCTGAACCACTGTTTACTGTTTCATCTTCCCCATTAGTACAATGAGCCTCGAAAAGCTAATTGCGCCAAGTTTTTTCGTTAAAAAACATGACTTGACATTTTTAGTCCTAACACAGAAGCTTGAGGCACGTCATAAATATGATATTCAGAAACATGGAAACCCACACAACTAATTAGTAAAAGACATGGAGGGGGAAAAGTGCATGATACTGTAACGTGTAACCGATACTTCTCTCTCGTGATGCAGTGATAATGAACTGTCAGATGAATTTTCGAACATGATTTTTGTTCGTCGTTCGCGCTTAGTAATTTTTGTATCGAGCTCTAAGATTTGAGAACTCAGAACTGCGCTTAAGGGTTTTTTTTTTCTTTATTGAGCAATCACGATTGCTTATTGCTTTCATTTGACTGTTTTTGGCGTGCTATCATTTTATTTTCCCACCGCCACCCTCCGCACCATCGCCGTCGATCGGCTCCTCACGATGCTGCTCCTACAGCGAAAGCCGTCTCCAGGTTGCATCTATGTCCTACACACACGCGCATACATACACAACTACACACACACACGCACACATATACACAAAGACATACACACATACACCTACACACACAATTACATACAGACACCTACACATGCATACACACACAAACACATACAAACAGCTACCCACACTTTCATGCCTGCACACAGACACAAACACATATGCCTACACCCACATACACATACCCCCCACATACACACACATTCATACACACAACTACTCACACACGTATGCCAGCACACAGACACAAACACACATGCCTACACACACATACACATACCCCTACATACAACACACATACCCCCACACACAAACACACACGCCTACATACACACACTCGTGATTGCGAAAAACATAATTTGAATTCAAGATGTCAAAATTCAAATTAATTTTTTTAAATTTTTCTTTTTTTGCCTCTGGTTGCCAAGTTTTTGAGTTGACACAAGAAAGAAGAGCTAGCTCATGGGGGTAGTCCACAAATGCTGTCATGCTTTGAGGGGAAGAGTTTATGTGTCGCATAATGGGGTTGTTTCCTTCAGTCAAAAGTAGTACTTTTTGTCACTGAAATTGATAGAATAAGCAAAAAAAAAAAAAAATAACGTGGACTCAGAAAATACTTTCATTTTCCCCAACAGTTATTTTTTAATTAATTTTTTTAAATGTCCGATTCTTCAAACAAGGCGTGGTCTTTATGACGTCACAAATGATGCATTATGGCGCATCCTTCTACCGCATTTCCATGTTATGATAATCAAGCAGCGAATTAAAATTGCGCTCTACGCTTGCTATCAACCATAGCGTTGCCAATTTACACGTGGGTAAAGATGCGAACTAAATATTTTGATTCGTGAATGGCAGCACTGAATGGCATTTCATTATTTGTGATGTCATCGGCAGAAGCGTTAAATGATGAAAACGCACCGATTGAAGTAATTTTTTTAAAATATTAAACTTAAAGAAATTATTTAAAAATGGTCAGATTCTATGTTTTTAAGCATGCTCTTTCAAAAAAAAAAATACTTTTAAAATTTTGGAAACGACCCCATTAGAGATTACTGCAGACATGTGCTTCGGGGTTTCAAGAAACCCAATTTTCAATGCAAAATAGTGAGCTTTAGGGTGGTAATATATCTGGTAAAAGCCAAAAACTTATTCCGGATGTCTTTAAGTCCAAAAGCTCCCTATTTTGAATTGAAACCGTGGTTCCTTGAAACTCCAAACACGCGTCTGCAGTTATCTCTTATTTTGTACCCCAAAACGTTCGTTATTCCCTTTTACTTCTCTGCACAAAGGTATACAGGGTGATAAGAAATAACTTGGACACGCATGATACATTATAACATTAATGCTAATGAAAATTTTCGACCAAACTTCAAAATAAACATGAATACATTTTTCCGTCTAATCTTTACTAATAATAAAGCTAAAAGTATCTCTGTCCGGATCTCTGTCTGTCAGGATCTCTCTCTGTCCGGATCTCTGTCTGTCAGGATCTCTGTGACGCGCATTGCGCCTAGACCGTTCGGCCGATTTTCTTGAAATTTGGCACAAAGTTAGTTTGTAGCATGGGGGTGTGCACCTCGAAGCGATTTTTCGAAAATTCGATGTGGTTCTTTTTATATTCCAATTTTAAGAACAAAAATATCATGAGATGGACGAGTAAATTACGAAATTATCATAACGTGGAACCGTAACATGGGCACAAGCCAATTGACGAGATACGAAATTACCTTAACGTGGAACCCTAACGTGGGTACAAGCCAATTGGCGAGAAAATTCACCACACCTTATTTGTAAATGTACAGGCGAACCAAAAGACCTTTTAATTTTTCTATTACGGGCAAAGTCGTGCGGGTACCACTAGTATATTTATAAATTTTCAAAGTGGCTACCTTTAGCCTCAATACAGAGCTTGAAACGTGTCACAAAATTTTCTGCTATGGGCAACAACCCACTTACGGATATTTTATCCCATTTCTTGCATAATGATTTCTTTAGGGATGTCAAAGTTTTATGAGTTTTAACGCACACTCTTGCCTTCATGGATCAAACAGAATAATCCATTGGGTTCAAATCTGGGGAATACAGTGGCCATTCTCGAGCTCCAATGAAGTTCGGAAAATGTATCTTGCGCCAATCTTGAGTGCTTTTATCTCTGTGTACAGGTGTGGAATCCTGTTGGAAGGTCCATCTTTTGTTTCCAAAGAGCTTTGGCGACCAAGGTACGACATCTTCCAAAATGAATTTACCATACGTTTCTTGATTAATCTGTATCCCTTGATCAACAAAAACAAGTGGTGTTTTCCTACTAGCTCATTTCCCATTCCCAAACCGTTACAGATTGGGTTCGTTGACGCCGTTTAACAATGCAAGAAGGTATTAGTAACTGAGTTGCGGCTCATAGCCGAAAATTTTGTGACAGGTTCAAAGTTCTGTATCAAAGCTAAAGGAAGCCAAAATAAACGAGCTGATGTGTGCATCACATAACTTCCTTTTACTCCAATTTAATGTCATTTCCCCACTATTGCAGTTTTAATGTGATTCAATTGTTTACTCTCTAAATATCACCAACAGAGGCCAAATTGAAACCAAATTTAAAATTTAAAAAAAAATCGCCAAATTTGTCGCCAAGTTGGCAACCAAAAAACTGGCGATATATCGCCAGGAGTCCGACAAATTATAACACCACTTGAGTTTACATCGAAATTAACAATGATTTCCCCCCAAAAAGGGGCAAAAGACCCCCTTAGGAACATCCGAATGCAACCAAAAGGGGAGGTGCACAACTAGCCCTACTAGGAGTCTACCAAATTTCAATTTTCTAGGACATACCGTTTTTGAGTTATGCGAGATACATACACACATACACGCATACGCACATACATACGGACGTCACGAGAAAATTCGTTGTAATTAACTCGGGGGTCGTCAAAATGGATATTTTGTACTAATGAAATTATGGTGTATCATGTGTGTCATGTGTTATGTATCATTTATCAAGTTATGTCTTGTCATTCTGTATACCCTTCACGTACATGAACGAAATTTTATAGAGAGCTCAAGAAATGCATCCTTGAAGTTACATGCACTCAACCTCACACCTTGAGCCACCCAAAAAAAAAAGAAAAAAAATCACTTCAACAGTTAGGAATTAAAATGAACTTTCAAACAAAATTAAAATTATCAGTAATCCAACGTTATGAAGCACAAAAATTGCAAATTATTGCAAACACGTGTTTCGGTGTTATAAGGGGCTTTTCTCGGATGACTTTTCATCCAGAAGCTCACACTTCTTTTCATTGAAAAAGGTGTTCCTTGTAACACCAAAACACGTGTCTGCAATAATTTGCAATTTTTGTGCTTCATAACGTTGGATTACTGATTATTTTAATTTTCAGCACAAAGGTATTTATTCATTATTTCAAACAAAATGTTTGCAGTTTGAGTCAAGCTGCGGTCATCGCTTACAACTCTTGAATTTTTTAAACAATGAAATTCATTTCGCTTTTCAATTTATATTTGTGCGTAATTTAAATTTGTGCGTAACGAAAATGCATGAAGAAAAATACACGTGAAATTTTAGACATTCATGGTTGACTTAATTAATTAGCATTTTTTAGCCAAGGATGTGAAATTTACCTTATCTGCGAATGACCCAAATTCATCAAGGGAAAAAATATGTTATGCCTTGCCAATTCACAAGAAAAATCGGCTCATGCATATTGAATACTTAAACTAAAAATTCGCATGATATTTCTCGAGTAGAATACATTTATTATTCGCGAGCTAAAACTTTGAGCATTTCCTATTTACGAGTAATTCTTGCATTATTTTAGTTTTTTAATCTTCTTAATTTTTCTGCACACTTATTTGCTTTAAATTTAAAGTCGTGTCTGCTTCGAGAAAATTTTACTTTTTTTTCACATTAGCGTACTCTACAGGGGTGCCAACAGGGGAGGGGGATCAAAGCGAAAACTACATCATGGAAATTTTCAAGTAGTGTTTAATTGTTTAAAAATTTCATATAAAACTTCATAATGGGGTGGTTTCCTTCAGTCAAAAGTACTACTTTTAGTCATTGAATTGGATAGGATGAGCAAAAAAAAAAAATTACATGGACCCAGAAAATTCTTTCATTTTCCCCACAGTTTTTTTTTAAATTAATTTTTTAAAATGTCCGATTCTTCAAACAAGGCGTGGTCTTTATGATGTCACAAATGATGCAACTTGTGGCGCATCTTTTTACTACGCTTCCACGTTATGATAATCAAGAAGCGAATCAAAAATGCGCTCTACGCTTGCTATCAACCATCTCGTTGCCAATACACGTGAGTAAAGATGCGAATTAAATATTTTGTTCTGTAATGGCAACATTGAATGGCATTTCATCATTTGTGATGTCACACGACAGAATGTAAATCATAAAAGCGCACCGATTTGAGTATTTTTTTAAAAATATTAAACTTTACTAAATTATTTAAAAAATGGTCAGATCCTATGTTTTTCAGCATGCTCTTTCAGAAAAAAAAAACTTTTAAAATTTTGGAAACGACCCCATTGTGAGAAATAGAAGTAAGAACAGCGGAAAAATTTAAAACAATGCATTTTTTTTTTAATTCAAGTGTCAAATATTCTAAATGAAAAAAAAAAAAAAAAAAAAAATCGATTCCCGTATCACTTTCCATTCCGACCTTACACGGTTAGTTTCTTTGCGAAATGGGGTTGCTTCCGAAATTTTATAAGTTTTTTTTTTTTTTTTTTTTTTTTTTCCCTGAAAGTGCATGATTAAAAATATAGGATTTGACCATTTTTTAAAAAATTTGACAAAGTTTACTTTTTTTTTAATTATTTAAATCTGTGCGCAGACTCAATTTAATTTTTTACGCTTCTGCGAATGACATCACAAATGATGAACTGCCATTCACTGTTGCCATTAGCGCAATTCGCTTATTTACTCATAGAGGCTCGTAGTATATACTCGTGCATATACTCGTAGAGGCAACGATGCAGTTGTTAGCAAGCGTAGAGCGCAATATTTAATTCGCTTCTAAATTATCGTAACTTGGAAACGCGGTAGACAGCAAGCGTAACCATTCAGCGCGCCAGTGAATACGCACTAACGTTTAACATTTTTCATGTTATAAAGACCACGCCTTGTTTTAAAAATGAGACATTAAAAAAAAATTATTTAAAAATAAATACTGGTACTTCAGTGACTAAGAGTACTGAAGGAAATAACTCCATTGATCGCTCTTACGGTTTTCACTTTTTTCGCACATTTCACTCTTAGTTTCACTCCTCTAAATCATGTCAAGGGGTATTTTCCCGACTTGAAAAAAAAAAATGGAAAAAACTTTGCAATGCATAATTTTCGACAAAGACAACAAAATACATACATGCAGGTCTTATGTGCATCAGGGGTCACAATGGAACGGGTTAACCAAATTAACCTATAAATTGAGTCAAGGTACATAAACTATTTAAACTGTACACAGTAGAAATTGGAATTTATCTTTACTAATAATTTAGCTGAAAGTCTCTATGTCTGAATTTCCGGAGGATGTCTGGATCTCTGTGACGCACATAGCGCCTAGACCGTTCGGCCGATTTTCATGAAATTTTGCACAAAGTTAGTTTGTAGCATCGGGGTGTGCACCTCGAAGCGATTTTTCGAAAATTCGATGTGGTTCTTTCTCTATTCCAATTTTAAGAACAAAATTATCGTAAGATGGACGAGTAATTTACGAAGTTATCATTACGTGGAACCGTAACATGGACACAAACCTATTGGCAAGATACGAAATTATTATAACGTGGAACTGTAACATGGATACAAGCCAATTGGCGAGAAAATTCACCATACATTATTTGTAAATTACCAGGCGAACCAAAAGACCTTTTAACTTTTCTGTTACGGGCAAAGTCGTGAGGGTACCACTAGTATCCTTATATATTATTTCTGTAGCCTGTTTTTGGTTTCTACGCCAAATTTCCCTCAATTCTTGATCGATTTCTTTGATTTACGGCTTATTTTATAGCTTATGGTGCTGGCTACTGACGAAAAATAGACCCAAGGTCTGAAAATTGTTTATTTTAGCCGAAAAACCTGTTTTAAAGAACCAGAATAAGGTTTTCGGTCAAACTTATAACTTTAATTTGCGCTATGACCGGCAGAGCTGAGTAGCTTGATCGGCAGAGCGTTCTCTTCGTAACCAGGAGATTACGTGTTCGGGCCCACGTCCGAACAATCTGCAACAAAAAAATTAGAGAAATATCGCGCATTACATGAACACTGAATTAAATGGATAACAACTATGAGGGAATAGAATAAATGAGAAGGAAATGCTCCTTGCTGATATGAAAACATTCAGTGATTTTGTGCTAAATTACATCGAAATTGCACGTGTTTTTTTTTTTGAAGCTTTGGCTCTGGAAAGAAAATTAAAGCATAATCTAAGCGAAAATATAAGTAACAGGTTTAAGATTTCAGACTATAATAGAATTGTTTTTTGTTCAGAAAAAAATAATAAATCGTATATTGAAATATATATTCTTCTAATGAGTTTTTGACTCTTTGTACAAATAAAAAAATTACTACCTCAATTTGAAGGGTAAAATATATATTTTTTCTTCTTTTTGCAAAAAAAAAAAAAAACAATTCCTTTATCAAATTTCTATTACATTCGAAAAGCTACACTTAAAAAAGAGCATAGTTCAATTTATTTTGTATTTTAACCGTGCTGTTAACTGATGAACACGTGCTGCCATGTAAGTCATAACGGTTCAAGCAGCCTGCGGTAACAAATTGTAAAAATTTTCAAGAATAAAAAAATGTTTCTTCAATATCTTATCTTATATATTAATCCCTTCTCATTTTAAAACTTATCAGGCAGGCTAATGAAGAAAAATAGACTTACGATCGAAAAATCAAGTTTTTGAAAACGCCCCTTGCTGTTTCAAAACCTCGATGCAGCCTGTAGTTCTTATGCATTTTTTAAAAGCAAAGTTCTAATGCAGTTTTCCATTTTTTACGTCGCTTTCGGCAAAAAAAAAAAAAAAAAAAATAGCCTGTGTGAGTGTTCATATTTTAATAAAGTTTAAAAGCACTGGACTTAGTTGTTCGGTTAAATTGATAAGTTTTTTTCGGTAGAGCGTTCGGCTATAAACTATCTGAACTTCGGGCAAGTTTGGGCTGTCCGATATAATATCAAATTTATATTAGTATTACGCATTACATGTACTCATAACATACAAACGTAATAAAATAAATGCAGTAGGAATGCTACTTGGTGTTTCGACTCCTTTATGCAGGCTACAGTTATCATTCGGATAAGTTGACTGTTAATCGAAGGGTGTTCTTCCTTTTTTTTAAGCTTTGACTACATCCAGACCACTCAGCATAATGCAAGTATAAAAAAGTATTAGATTTACCTAAAGGAAATCCTTTTTGTGCAGAAAAACATTTCCATTGTATGCTGAAATGTAGATGATTCTAATAGCAGTGTTCGACCTTTTGTACAAATGAAAAAATACTACGCCAAATTAAAACTACGAGTTTCACCCAGTAAACCTTTAATTTTTTATTCGCGCGAATACGATATAAAGCATTAAAATTATTATCAACTTCATTAGCAAGAAATCATCTTCTACTCCTCTGCTTTCTGCTGAAAAAAAAAAAAAAACATTTTGTCTACGTTCGAAAAATTACACTTAAAAAACGGACTCAGCTCAACTGGTTTTGGTTTTGAATTTTAAGTGTTCAATTAAAAGAGAAACATGTGCGTACATTTAAGCCGTAACGGTTAAAGCAACCTTCTATGTGAAATAGTTCAATATTCAAACATAAAACACTTATTTTCAATCTAATTTATTACTTTTCTAGAATATTCGTTTCAATTGCTACGTGAGATTTTTCTCATTCTATAATCAAATTCCATGCTATGCGAATAATTTTAAATCGTATCATGCTGGTTAATGACAAAACATAGAAGCATGATCTTATTATTATTACTATTTTTTTTTTGGCAAAAAGCTTTTTTGCTGTTTTTTACTACGCATTCCTTCAATGAATAGCTTTCGAAAGGGAAGGCGCAATTGCTAGGTTTGTTGGGGTGTCGGGCTGTTAATCAGAATGGCGCCAATTGGAATCCGTGCCAATAAATATCTCTTTAATGTTTCTTTTTTTTCCTGTCAGATGCTCACATGGGAAAGACTGTATTTGCCACAACCTGTTTTTTCACATTCACAATTATTGCTTTTTCACGAGTCACTACTCAGCCACTTTCAATGATATTTATGTTTGCAATGAAAATATGTACGACCAAAAGGTGAGCGATGATCAAATTATCACAACGTTGTTTTTAACGAGGTTTTGTTACTGATGTCTTTAAATTACATTCCTTCTCTTCTGCGCTTACTTTTTTTCGGTTCTTCTTCATAATGTTCTTCCTTTGAAATTTTTAAAGAGTGAAATGCCTTATAAAACGATTCGAAGCACAGTGCGGAGTTCCGCACGGGTCGACTAGTTCAATATATAAAACTGCATAAGGGAAAATTACATGTCTTACAAAAATGCATCATAGTGCTAAGTCTTCTTTTATACTCTACATTTGCTCTAAGAACTTTTTTTATATGCATTTATAGCACGAGCACAGCCGTACGGGTACAGCTTGTACATGGGGGGGGGGAGGGCAATCGTTTCCACCTGTATCCATAAACAATGGGTCTGCTAAACAGAGTCGGGAAGGGGAAAATGACACACGAAACTAATCACTTTTTGCTTACTAAGTGTCAACGAACGACTGCGTGGTAGAAAAATGCGCCAACTAGTCCACTTGCTGATAAAAACAAATAATATACGAATGCTTGCTGCGTGGAATTTGCTGATGGTCCCAGTTGAGTTGGTGATCAAATATAAATTTATATGACGCATCTTGCTTCTGCATTCATTTAACCGCATACATTATCAGATATTTATTTGAAATAAAATTCAAAATTCGTGTATTTAAAAAACCTTTTAAACAAATAGCAGAATGTTATGTCGCAAATACATGTTTTGCTTTAGTTTTTCCTGCCGTCCTTTCGTTCTTTCTCTGTTTCTCTCTTTCTCTCTCGTGACTTCTGTTGTTCTTTTAATTTTTTAAATGATGCTTCTTCTCCAAAATGACTGGTCTCGCTAAACAAAACTCAAATAAGCGGCATTCAATGAAGTTTTAAGTTACCTACAAATTGTCTGTATTTTACCAATGCACGTCTTTAAAAACCTTTGAAAATTTTGCGTTTTTTACTATGCTAAGAAGCAGGTTTAGACCAGTGCCAATAGCATTGAAAATGGTAAAAAGTCGAAAAAATTTAGAACAGGATAAAACCAGTTAGAAAGGTAAGAAAATCTAATAACATTAATAGGAAAAATAAATTACGGGCGAGCTGAGTTCGGGAAGGGGGGTGTAGGGGGGTTTAAGGGGGGGAAAACGGTTTATCATGATTTCCGGAAAAACTAAGAGTCTTATCGAAAAAAACTAAATTGCAAAGTTGTTGGTAATAAAAAGATCTACAACTTTTGCATTTGCACTTTTTTCTATAACCTCAAAATATGTGCGAAAAATTCAAAAAACCGACTTTTTGGTTTTTTATTTTTATCTCCCACAAAAAAAATTTTTTTTTCACTAAATTTAATGAAAAGTTACCTTATTATGTCCCAAATACACTGTAATTTTTTGGATTTAAAATATTTATTTTTTCTCCTTATTTTGATTCAGTAGTAAAAAATCATCAGAATTTTCAATCAAAAAATCTCACGTCAAAATATCTGATTTTTTTAAAAAATCGGAGCAAGTTTTTTTCGTTGGAATCTCTACTTTTTGATGGTACAAAAAACAATATACCATACTATAGAAATTTTTCGCAAAAAATGAAGAAAATCAAAAAACTCGTATTTGAAAAAAAAAAAAAAAAAAGTCATAACTATGTAAAAATTTTAAGCTCCTTATTAAAATGTACACTTTAATTACTCGAAAAATGAAATTTTTCATGTTACATTGACACAAACTGAAAATAAAAATATATTAAAATAATTAAAAATCGAGCTACAGCATGCATTTGTTTTATATCCTTCTCATCCACCATTAGACGGTGACTGCAGTGCCCCCTATAGTTTTTTGGAGTTACGAATAGCAAGCTACACTGTAGGATGGGATAAATGAGTAATTTCCGCAATTTCGAACTGTGTAACCTTGAATATTATGAAAAATAATCAGTTTTCCAATTGTGTTTACTGTTAATTATTGTGTTTGCTGTTAATTTAATAAATAGCTTAAAATTTTACATAGTGATGATTTTTTTTTTAAATTCGAGTTTTTTTGATTTTCTTCATTTTTTGCGAAAAGTTTCCATAGTATTGTGTATTGTTTTTTATACCATCAAAAAGTAGAGATTCCAACGAAAAAAACTTGCTCCGATTTTTAAAAAAATCAGATATTTTGACGTGAGAATTTTTGATTGAAAATTCTGATGCTTTTTTACTACTGAACCAAAATAAGGAGAAAAAATTAAATATTTTAAATCCAAAAAATTACAGTGTATTTGGGACATAATAAGGTAACTTTTCATTAAATGTAGTGAAAAAAAATTTTTTTTGTGGGAGATAAAAATAAAAAACCAAAAAGTCGGTTTTTTGAATTTTTCGCATATATTTTAAGGTTATAGAAAAAAAGTGCAAATGCAAAAGTTGTAGATCTTTTTATTACTAACAACTTTGCAATTTAGTTTTTTTCGATATGACTCGTAGTTTTTCCGGAAATCGTGATAAACCGTTTCCCCCCCCCCCCTTAAACCCCCCTACACCCCCCTTCCCGAACTCAGCTCGCCCGTAATTTATTTTTCCTATTAATGTTATTAGATTTTCTTACCTTTCGAACTGGTTTTATCCTGTTCTAAATTTTTTTGGTCTCAAACATTATTGGCACTGGCCTAGTTAAGGAACTCCTAATTTCGCCGGATGAACGCCGAATGGAACTCCGAATTTCACCGAGTGATGATAATTTTTTCCAAATGGAACTCCTAATTTCGCCTAATGATAATAATTTTGCCAAATGGACCTCGCCGAATGGTGAAAGTTTTTGCCGAATCGTCAGACACAATTTGCCGAATAAGGAATTTTTTTGAAAGATCACGTGACACCCCCCCCCTCCCATGACCTACCATCGGGGTGTCCTTGGATGCACGTATAGGTTAGTTATACAGTGAAACCTGTGTAAGTTGACCACATACGGTGCACTACTATAGTGGTAAACTTACAGAGGTAGATTTATGTGATAAGGGCTAATTCCGTGCCTGAAAAAAAAGTGGTCAACTTAGACAGGAAGTCAACTTACAATGGTGGTCAACTTCACAGGTTTTACTGTATTACCAAATCATAGGTGGATTTGGGAACATGCCGACAAGTCAATGTTTATAAATATGTTCGTGGTCACCCTAGTAAGTTAATCTACTTTTCTCCAGGATTGGGCTGCACCTGAAGAGCAATTGAGGCAGTGAGGAGCAAAGGGATGTAAGTGGACATTTTCAAGTTTTGAGTAAAATGCGTTCAATTCTCATATATATATATATAATAGCGAATTCACTAGTCGAGTAACGCTCCTGACGTCACCAACAATGAAACTCGCGCCACGGCATGATAATTTTATAATATTTTTTGGCAATGTTTCACTTGCAGGGAAATGCTTTATTTTGACACGGCTGAACTGAGACCGGTTACTTAACTGCTGTTCTGGTAAGACCACATTTCAGGAGATTGAAGAAACGAAAAAGTGGTTAACAATGAACCGCTATCTACTGGAGTTTGGGGTTCATCCACAGGAGTTAGGGTTAAAATTTCAACTATCAAAATATCACGAAACAGGTCATTGCTTCGTTCAAATGTAGAATCAATTTTCACCCGTTATACCTTGATGGACGATGTTCTAGTTTAAAGATAAGGTCCCAGATAGGCTTCTAAATCATGCTGTGTAGCAGCTACTAGTACGGCTGCTAGTACTATCTCTCGTCAAAAAACATAGGAGAGGTTAACTTTCCATTTGTATTGGTTATCTCCAAATTTTTAATTTGGCACTTAATCCCTTCGCTTCCCTCTGCCTCGATTCTTCCCAGCGATCTCCATCAGACGATGCATCTAGTCATCAAGTTGTCGCATGGTGCCACAGTTTTCTGCATAGTGAAGGTGAACTTTCTATTTTTATCAAGTCTGAGTAATCTCCATAAGTCTTTACACTTGATCGAACTCCGCAAGCTTGGCTAACCGTAAAATAAAGTGTAAATGTTATATTCCGAAAAATGCCTCAAGGTTACTTAAATGCGCAACTTTTATGGTTGACTCCATTTCCTGCTCTTGTTTTGCTGCTTGCGTTTTTTGCTTGCACTCGTGTCTTAGGAAGCAGTTTGAGTTTGAGCGCAGTCGATCACACTTTTCTGAGTAATTACATTTCTGAGTGATCGCTTCCGAAACCCCGACGAATTTCATAGAATCTATCGTAGTCAGGAAGCACAGTCCGTGAGCGGATGCCTGTAAACATGTCAGCATTCAGATTGCGCTTTCTTCAAGCTGAAATCATTTCTTTGCACTTTAAACAGAAAAGAAATCATTCAGGTCAAAAATGACATAGCATACGAAGTAAAACCTTATTGCACAAACAATGTATCAAAAACTAACATTGTTGTTCGTGAAATACACCGCCAGTTCAGTCAATTCCAGCCGAGGACTGCAGTTTCGTACTTATTAACACTCATCAGCCTGGCATAGGAGTGACTAAGCTGGAGGTGGAAAACCTCTTAAGGAAGCCTAGAGAGCCAAACAAACTGGTAGCTAATACAGAATTAGCACTGACCAGACGAGTGACTGAAACAATGATTCGGTTCAACTCGAATATTGAAGGCAAGGTGAGTATATTCAATAAGTTACCTCCCTATAACCAGGGCTAAGGCAGAAATACATGAAATACACCGGCAGCTCAGGTCAATTACAGCTTATTAGCACTCATCAGCCCGGCATAGGAGTGACTGAGCTGGAGGTGGAAAACCTCTTCTTAAGGAAGCCTAGAGAGCCAAACAAACTGGTAGCTAATACAGAATTAGCACCGACCAGACTTATTGAATATTGTTGTTGTTATTGTCTTGTGCCAGGTAGGCTGACAATTTAAACTGCGCTGCTTCACTTTTCCAACGGCATCGAAATTTGGTGTGAAGTCCGATTTCCACAGCACACACATGCCATAACGACCCGTTTATAGGGTAGGAAACCATTCACAACACAAGAACACATTCACACAAAGAATGGACAATGGGAGAAAGTACATGCCAGAGGCGGGATTCGAATCCAGGACCCAGGGCCCGACTAACTAAAATTGAGGCCCTAGGCCCACAATAACTTGGAGGCCCTCTGAAGACCCTCTAGCGAAAAACAGTGGCTGATTTATAAGTTTGAGGCTCGGCGGAATGTATTTATTTTTGGCTCCTCTTTGTTTATCACAGAACTAAGTAAATCATTTATCGTGTGCATTTATAAATCTTCTTCGGGGCCCCTCACAATTTTGACAGGGTAAATTCACTGCTGGCAGAATGAATAAAAATTCTCTTTTAAAGAAGTTCTTTTTCCTATTAACAATAAGTCATTACTTTTCTACTATTATTTTAAAAATACGTGTTTTATTTGTATAGTTGTAATGCTATGAATAAGTCTTCAAGTAATTTAGGGCCCCTTGGAAAGATGGGGCCCCAGGCCTAGGCCTAGTTGACCTGTGGGGTAATTAGGCCCTGCCAGGACCTCCCCATCGAGTCAGACTTCTTCAGCAAAAACTGCATAAGTGTATTTTTGGTGTTACAAGCAGGGATGTGGAATCGAAGGACAAATGATCGACTCCACCTCCTGGAATTTTAAAGGCTCCGATCCCAACTCTCTTTTCAAAAAAAAATTATTCCGACTCTTACTCTACTACTCCGACTCTGCAGCCTTGGTAGAGCTGAGAACTTGAATAGATAATGACCGACCTCGACTGCTTGACTCCAAAATCAGTCCGATTCCACATCCTTGCCGATGATTCCACATCCTTGCCGATTACAGGGAACTCTTTGCATTGCAAGCTTCTGGGAGAATCATCTGAGTTTCTGAATCTAGCATTTGCTAGTTGATTTCTAGTCTAGTGTACTCTCTCATTTTTAATGTATCTAATAGAGATTGGATTTATTTGGAGCTTATGCCCGGTTGCTTCAAGATTGGAAGTTTGTGGAAGATGTCTCGTCTTTGGATCTGGAGTTAACGAAATCTACTTGATCTAGTTAACAAGTTTTGTCCGTGAGGTAGTTTGAGCTTTTTTGAATCTCTCCTACTTTAGTCTGATTAGGTTACCATTGAAGATGGTACGGAGGAGTCCGTTACTCAACTTCCATATTCCTTTTGATTGCGTTTTCAAATTTTGCCATGGGGTGCTTGTAGTTAGCACACAGGGGTGCCCCCAACTTAAATTTTTGGGGAGAGCGGAAATTCTCAATTTGCCGACTGGAGCTCCAAAATTTGGCGAGTGATAAAATACTTGCATATGCACACATAAGTGCATCTAATGAAAAGGGACATTCGGGCATTTAATAAAATAATAGTTTAAAAAACTAAAAAAACACGCTTTCGTGGCAAAATAAACTAAAAAGTGAAAAATAATCTTTGGATGATAGTAGTTGACCATTCACTTAATTTTAATGTAATACAAAAAAACCGTGGGGTGCTATCTATTTACTTTTTTTATGGACAACAAATGGAAGAAATTCAAGACAACTGATAAGAAGCCCCCCCCCCCCACGCTTTTTTGTATTACATTAAAATTAAGTGATTGGTCAACTACTATCATCCAAAGATTATTTTTCACTTTTTAATTCATTTTGCTACGAAAGCGTGTTTTTTTAGTTTTTAAAACTATTATTTTATTTTCTTCTTTTTAGCTTAACTTGTTTTACGAAAAAAATATTCATTTCAACATTGTTCAAAATCTTTTATATTCATGAAATTTACGCGAAAAAAAGCGACTAAAGGTCTTGGATGGCATTCAAAACGTGGTCTCTCGAACTCCAAAAAGAGCAACTGTAGCCCTTAAAGTGTAATAGCCGAACTCTAAAAACATTCAACTTCGCTGATGAATTACCTGTGGAGTGATTGTCTAATCCAGCTAATCCATCTCAGTCATCGATGTATGTGTGCGGAAATCATATCTACATTATTTTGAAAATTTAAGATGCATTTAAATAAAAGTTTTGTTCAACAATGGTCTGATCAGCAAGGAATTTCCAATTGAAGGCTCACCTAAATTTTGGCATGACATTAGTTAAAAACAATTATATTTCATGTTCTAATTATCTTGGAACATTGGAACAAATTTTATTTGATGCAAAAAGTTTAAAGGTTTTTGTAGATATTTTTAAATAATTTTTGCGAGCATTTTTTTAATGTATTTTTTAAAGTTTTTCCTTTTTCACATTGTTGGATTTATTCCAAAATATTGATTAAAATTGGAGGAAACTAACAATTAAAAGAGTTAATTAATTAATTTGATTATAAAATATTGCATGGGGTGTGAGGTCGGGTACCAAATTTCAAAAGAATCCGATCACAGGAAGTGGGCGAAATTTGCACTGCAAGATTCCGTTACAAGATACATACACTGTTAAAAACCAGGAGTTCCACAGGGGTAAAGAATTTCACCCAAGGGTGAAAAAACGGTGCCTCTGTGTGAAACAGAGGCTAGGAAGTGTCGTTAAGGTGCTTTTGGTTCCTCAGTAGGTGAACGACGTCAACAAAAGTGATAAAAGACCATTCAATAGGAGAGCGACTCCTTGCGCATGCGCTCTGACTTATCGTCCAACGACAACTCCAGTTTGAATGGCGAACGAAGGAAGTTGCAACGAAATTTACTTTCACATTGAATGAAGTACAAAACTGAAAATTTCGTGGATTAATCTTCGAAATCTCGCGTAAGGAAAGGCATTTGATCATATTGTAGCTCTCAGAACTTTCGAACATATTTAAAGTGTTTAAAGTATGTTGACAACTCTTATTGTTCCGTTTACCTTATTAAACATTTAATGTCTTGTTATTTATATCCTGCAAAACTGTTACCTAAAACTATCTATCAGTACTATCTTGAACAACAACATTAAAAATAAAAACGTTTAAATCAGCTGATAATTGAATTGCTAATTCCGGAATAAAAGTGCATCGACGTAAACAGCCTATATACCAATGTCTATTTCTTCTCAATGAAATTACGTAGTGGAAACGAACAGAGCAGCAAAGGCGGAGGAAAAAAAAAACTGCGTGAAAAGAAATCTCTCACTTAGCGTTTGACTCATGAGTTTCACATCGTGTTTTAGTTAACGTATCTTTCTCAGGCGTTATTGCATGAAGCTAATGTAGTTATCTGCTCGTTTTTATTTTTAATCTGACGGAAAACTTGACATTGGAAAGAAGGGCTTTTAAATTAGTATTTATCTTGTACGCATAAGGATACTCAAATATCGAATCTTATAAATAAGTATTGATAAGTTACGCTCGATTAAAATTTTAAACGTTTATGAAACACTTTTATTTTCCTATGATTCTAATCTAATGTTACCTAATATTTCTGGTTGTTCCGGCAAATGATTGATAAATACCTTCCCTGATCATTTTCAGTACGGATTATAGTAAAAATTGTCAACAACATATTAATTACTGAGCAATTCAAGTGTGAATATAAGAAAGTTAGTGCACGAACAGACAAATTAAAGTCATGAACACTTGTAAACTATGTTCGAAAGTTGAAATGTGATCAAATGCCTTCGTATATATAAATCAAAATAAATAAAACACAATTGTATTCAAAAACACACACAACACGGGGGGGGGGGGATCCCTATAGGAAGCAATAAAGGTGCCATTTTTCTCACCTAGGGTATCATCTTTTCACCTACGATGCACGTTGGGTGAAGGGAGTCAGTTTTTCACCCTTGCTAAGGGTGCAATTTCGGCTCTCTATCGGGTGTCGCTGGTGAACAAGCGTTTCACCCCTGACAGGTGCCAAACGCAACCTGTAGTTTTAACAGTGTACATACATACAGGTGAAGCTAATAAAAGCGCGTTAAAAAATGCAACTATATTCTTAAATTTCCTGAACCACCAGGCAAAACTTACCGAATAAGGAAATTTCGGGGAGGTCCTAGAGCTTTGAGCAAAAGGATGGGACATAGCTGTTGAAACTTCAAGATCCGAGAGAAGCATGGAGCTTTAAGTAAACTCCCAGCTCTATGTCTAAAACTTTCGAGTCACTACCTTCTTTCTGGCGGACTGTGGGGGGGACTTTACGGTCCGTTTAACTGCAGTCAATACCGTAGAGTTATTTTCTGTTATGCTGTGATTTACAGCTTCTGTGATTTTTAGAAAATTTTACAACGGGATTGCTAAGAAAAGAATTTAGCTCCGACTCATCTGAAGCTAGGACAAGAGGGAACCCCCGGACCCCTGTTGGTACTTGTCTACCTGGGTTAAATTTATATTCGTTATATATTTTTAAATCTCCAATGCAAAAAGTGGGTTGTTATAAGCAGAGGTGACCATTCCCACATATTTAATGAAAACAATCAGAAACAAGAGCCTCCCCCCCCCCCCCAGAAAATGTCCAGTAACCAGTCCATGTAACTGCTTTTTTTTTACATTTATGAATATCAGTAGACACTTTCTCCACCACTGAAGGGGAACATTATATAATATTTTCTTCTTACAAACTAAACTACAAATCTAATGCCGCCCCACGACGCTCGAGTAAATCCACATTTAGCATCATAAGCTCACCTATTATAAGCAATTTAGTCTCAAATAGAACAATACGAGCAAAACATTTATAATGTGATGTTTACTGGTTAGCTTTTGTGTCTAAATTAATAATACAAACTTAACTAGTATGTTGTGGCCATCACGAAACTTTCTTCTATATTTTTCTTTTTTTTTCTGATCCCTCCGCATGCTTGACAATATGCAATATTCCCAACAAAACAAAATTACACATGCAAAAATTAGACGACCATCCCAATGTCTGAATTATTGCAAAAGCAAAGCAAAGAGCGAAAATTGAAAGTTATTTTAAAAGCCTTGCTTGAATTAATTATAAATATTTTATTTGTTAACAAACATAAGATGGCAACAGTTAAAAATTTTAAATCATTGAGATAATATTTCCGATCATTTCCATACAATTAAAATCACGAGAAATACGCAGACGACAATCTATTACGATTTATCTTTCTTATTGTTGCATTAATAAAGCTGTTATTATTCGCAAAAAAAAAAAAAAAAAAAAATCAACACCTCTTGGAGCGATTGGCGTCAAAATTGAACCAAAGCCTGTTTACATACGGATTCCAAATTTCAACCAGAACGTAGTATTACTTCTTGAGATAGGGCACTCTCAATGGAAAAAAAGAATGGGCGATTGCGCTACTCCCTTTCTAGCTGTTGACACCAAAATAAAATCATCTCTTATATCCACTAAGGGCTACTTGCCGATAAATTTTACTTTCATTCCGTTTATTATTTCTTGAGATACAGCAGTCACAATTGACGACAAAAAACGTTCTATAGCTCAACCCCCGTTTGAGTTATTGACACCAAAATTGAATCAGCACCTGTTCCTGTTGATGGAAACGTATGGACCAAATTTTGTTTCATTCCGCCAGTTACTTCCTCAGGAATAGCAAGCACGCGTAACTCAAAAAACGTCCCATTGCTCCACCCCCCTTGGAGGAATTCGCGCCGAAAACCAATGGGCACAAGTTCACATAGGGGCACATATGTGTACCAAATTTCGTTCAATTTCATGGGATAGTTTTTGCTGTAGAGCGGCCACAAAAAAACTGGTCACACACACACACACACACACACACACACACACACACACACACACACACACACACACGCACACACACAGAGACAGACAGACATTTTCCAAAAATAGTCGAAATGGACTCAGCACATCTCAAAACGTTCGAATCCGTCAAAATTCGAAATTCGAAAATTTGCACGAATCCAATACTTTCTTCTATATATTAGATATAGAAGAAAGTAAAAATCGAAAATATTTCTTCAAAATCATAAAATTTTAATAAAGTGTTATTAGAGGTCATATCATTTTTGCGCTACCACACGTTGTGCGAGTTTTTAGATTGAAAGAGTATTGAATTTAGATCATAAATCAACAGTGAGGTTGTTTCCTTCAGTCAAAAGTAGTACTTTTAGTCACTGAAATTGATAGAATAAGCAAAAAAAATACCATGGACACAGAAAATTCTTCCATTTTTCCAAAAGTTATTTTTTTATTAATTTTTTTTTTAATGTCCGATTTTTGAAACAAGGCGTGGTCTAGATGACGTCACAAATGATGCTTTTTGGCGCATCTTTGTACCGCGTTTTCACGTTATGATAATCAAGAAGCGAATTAAAATTGTGCTTTACGCTTGCTATCAACCATATCGTTGCCAATACACGTGAGTAAAGATGCGAATTAAATATTTTGCTCTGTGAATGGCAACGCAGAATGGCATTTCATCATTTGTGATGTCATCGGCAAGAAATGTAAACAATAAAAGATCACCAATTTAAGTAATTTTTTAAAAATATTAAACTTAAACAAATTATTTAAAAAATGGTTAGATCCTATGTTTTTAAGCATGTTCTTTCCGAAAAAAATACTTTTAAAATATTGGAAACGACCTCATTAGTAAGTTTTCCCTAAATTTTAAGTTGTGTCACTTTCCTTGCTGGGGTGCAATATTTGAACTCTAAAAAGTGTATAGTATCTTTAATGAATTGTATCACTCTTTCTTAACCTTAGTAATTTTAACTAATTTAACAACCACGAAACATCTCCCAAACTATTTTACTATCGGAAATGTGACACACGTTGCATTCAAAACTTTCTTGTAAAATCTTCTTTTTTTTTAAAGCAGCTTTGTTTCAATACGAAGTAATTTCCGTCCAACACCACGTCATGCTCTCATGCATACTTTGTTGAATAACAGACCACATCGCGAAGTTCTAAACACAGAACTCGAGACAGGAAATTTGTGGTCTGCTACAGGGTCAGTGGACCTTATCTACGCCATTTATTCTTACATTTATTATTATTATTTTTTTTTAACATAGCGCATTGAGTTTAACAAAGATAATAAAAAGACAGTTCTTGTAAGATTAGAGATAGGTTTTTATTTTTTTGAGATTCAATAAAAATACGAGCTGAAGTGTGCATCACATAACTTCCTTTTACTCCAACTTAATGTCATTTCCCCATTATTGGCAATTTTAATGTGATTCAATTGTTTACTCTATAAATATCACCAACAGTGGCTAAATTAAAACCAGATTAAAAAAAAAAAAATTAAATCGCCAAATTTCTCGCCAAGTTGGCGACAAAACTTGGCGACCAAAAGACTGGCGATATATCGCCAAGTGTCAGACAAATAATACCACTTGAGTTTACATCGAAATTAACAATGATTTCCCCCCAAAAAGGGGCAAAAGACCCCCTTAGGAACTTCCGAACGCAATCAAAAGGTAAGGTGCACAACTAGACCCCACTAGGAGTCTACGTACCAAATTTCAACTTTCTAGGACATACCATTTTTGAGTTATCCGAGATACATACACACATACACACATACCACTGTAACAAATTTCGGAAACGTTTATGGATGTATCGGAAACGTTTCCGAAATAGTAGGAATCCTTCATCCAATAGCGAACTCCTCAATATTCAGAAAGCTTTTTGTTATTTCAAGATATCTAGAAGCGGAAGTGATGACGCAACGCTTCGAAACCTATTTCATCCTTCCAACCAGGCGCCAATGAGTCGGAAATAACGAGAACTTCTTTTTTTCTTATCTATGGTTGCTGCAGTCAGCAACTGTTTAGCATTGGATTGCTTGTTATTTCATGTCTAGAGAGTAGTAAAATGTGTCGAAACTAATTTTACGCCTTTGCATTTTGGACTGCCCTTGATTTTTTAGACGATGTACGCAGCTATTAAGTTAGTTAATAACCATTTGCTTCTTTACAATTTCCAATGCGACCATAATTAGATATATATTGTGTGTTCAAGCGTGAATAGTTTCAACACCCGTGTTTATACTTAATGAAACGAAACCCTTTGGATTACTTATTCAGTTGTAATGGAGGTACTTAGATTTTCTTCCGCTCATGTTCACTTGTAAGTATTAATGAATATTTTAAAACATGTTGTTATATACATTTATATTTTTGTTGATTTGCATTTGATGAGGCTCCAATTGTAACTGTTTTTGGGTTTATCGAATTAATTTAAAGTTATCCTACATATACCTATGTGCGCGGTGTACTATTTGTTGTAACCAACTGAAACTGATTAATTACGCAAAAGAAGTAAGATTTATATTTGAGAAGCAATCACAGAAAAGTTATTTCGAAATACTTGGATGTACATACATTTTGGTTCAAAAAGAAAAAAAAATCAATTGTTTAATTCATTAGAAATAAGGTAATGCAAATATTTTCTAGTATTGTAATATGCTTCACAAAAAATGTGCCGGTATAATTATCTTTTTTTTATTATAATTTATTCATTCATTTAAAAATATTTATACCATTAGAAAATGACCACGTTATCTATTAGTAAGAACATAGTTATGAAATTAATTCATCTGCTTATTCATTTTGTTAAATGTGGTTAACAATAAAAAAATTCCTTGACATTAGTTCCGAAAATAACATTTCCTTCGTGGATATACTAGTTTAATGTAGGACAGTCAGGAGGAATGAGTCAGTGGCAAAAATGGAACAGCTGCATTTACATGCTGAAATAAAAAGTAATATTATTTCATGTCATCGTTTTAAAAGTGATCAGTTTTTAAATACTATGTTATTAATATGCAATGCACATATGGTGAGAGACTGTGCCATTGACATTTTCAAGGGGTTGCTTTTTTTAAGGTGGGGGGCGCTTTATATCATTTTATGGGTGCACCATCACTCTTATGGTGTGGGGGGGGGGACTCTCATATATATGAAATGGAATAATCATGTAATAGAGTTCAATGTTTTAATAAATAAAATATATAATGCATTTTGCGCACACTATAAAAATAAAATCAGTAACCTATTTTGATTAAGTATCTATATTTGTGATAAACTGGAAAAGGGCAAGAACAGAAGAATAAACCCGAATGGTTCCAGCAGGGGGACTTTGGTGTCATATTTAAATTCATCAATTTCTCTGTTGGTACTTTTCGGTACACTTTGTTCGTCAAAGAAATTGACTTGACGTGAACGAATTTCGGAACGCAAAGTGTAGGTAAGTTGTGTCGAATTTTATCCGAAAATAAAAGCTATCAAGTTTGATACAAGATATGTTTTTAAGTTCTGCATTAAAAATACAATATGTTGATAATTTTGACTTGAAAATATTGAGAGAAAAACTGAAGTTTAATATTGTTTAACAAACAATCCCATTTTTGAGAAAGTACTCCCCTTCCCTCCCCCGACGATTTTGTGATTATGAATGAAACTACTATATTATTTCATAAATTTTCAAAAATTTATAACTGTGCATATGTATGCTGTTAACCATGCTATTTGTCATTAGAAATTCAGAAAAAAAAAATCCACGAATGATTCTAAAATTGCTTGTTTCATTGCTCTTAGATATGAAAGAATTGAAACTGATATGGCATGCAATACTATAGTAAAGAATTATTTTTTAGAAAAAATCAGGGAAAAAGGATTCCGAAATTCTCGGAAACGTTTTTGAAAATTGTTTGGAGAATTCCGAAATACTCGGAAACGTTTTCGAAACTTTCATGAACCACAGCTGCACAGAATACTCAGAAACATTTCTGGAAATTACGGAAAGAGGATTCCGAAATACTCGGAAACGTTTCTGAAAATTACAGAAAGAGAATTCCAAAATACTCAGAAACATTTCTGGAAATTATAGAAAGAGGATTCCGAAATACTCAGACTCGTTTCTGGACATTACAGAAAGAGGATTCCGAAATACTCAGACTCGTTTCTGGACATTACAGAAAGAGAATTCCGAAATACTCAAAAACGTTTTTGAAAATTTCATGAACCGCAGCTGCACGATATACTCAGAAACGTTTCCGAATTTTTTTTTACAGTATACGTACATACAGACGTCACGAGAAAACTGGATGTAATTAACTCGGGGATCGTCAAAATGGATATTTCGGGTGTCTGTACTTTCCTAGGCATACATCCACGTGTGGTCGGGTCGAAAAAAAAAGTCAACATTCATTCGGGGTTCAGAAAAATTGAAATTAAGGCCGATTTTTGAGTGAAAATTTTTTCGCGAATACAATACTTCCTTTTTTGTAAAAGGAAGTAATAAAAGAGAATTAAAAGGGCGCAAAGAAGTTTATGAGCGATTGATGTTATATTCTTTTTAAATTTATAATTTTTAAACGAAATTTTTGATTTTATGCATTTATACATTTCTAGCTAGCTAATAAATACGATAGTGTTATAATAAAGAGAAATGCATTACCTCAGCTCCTGTGAGCTCCAAAGAAAATTAAGCCTTGGTTTAAGTAAAAGCGTTCATATCTTGATGCAGGCTTGCCAGACGTCCCGGTTTGCTTGGGACAGTCCGGGTTTTCATACAAAATCCCGGTGTCACGGTCACGGCCAGTTTACTACGTCCGGGAAAATGATACATGTGATTACAAATAGTGATGTTCCGGATATCCGTATCCGCGGATATCCGAGGAAAAATAAAGATCTGTATCCGTTACTTTTTTGACGGATCTTAAACGATCTTTTCTATTCTAAAAATTTTTAAATATTTGAATGAAAGGCTCTTTAATTCCGTTTAAATTAGGTTTTATTCCCTATTTAAATTATAAGGTATCATTTCAGAAGCCAACGGCCCTCTGAGACATGTTTTTTTTTGTTTTTAATTTTTAGTTTAATTGTATTAGTTTTTGTTATGGATATGGGGTTTCTGTTTTTCTTCATTTTGGTTTTTCCCGGTATCCTTCAAAAAACGTGAGACAAAAATCTCTATTTTCTGTTTGTAAAGGTGTTCCCGGCTCTGTTATTTCGTCGGTCGGAGTAATTTGCGTGGAATGGGTCAGCGCTGCATTTATGCTGAAATAAAATGCGAAAAATTATTTCTAGCCTATCCAGTAGCAGCTTTACATTCTTGCTCCTGTATCCTACATCTACCGAGAAATCTAGAAATAATTTTTCACATTCTATTTAAGCATTAACGCTGCGCTGACATGTCCCTTCCAACTCTCCATCAATTTTAACGGAGATTTCTTCAAAGAGTAAATCATTGTCTTTATTATATTTTCGCCGTAGATGACATTTTTTGAAGAAACAGTGTTATTATAGTGACGGGAATACCTTCCGTAATAAATTTTACCCTTGAATAGTTGAATTGGGCAAAAACATTTTGAGATCCGTATCCGTATCCGCGGATCTTGACACTAATGAACCGGATCCGTATCCGTATCCGCGGATCTACTTTATTAGTGATCCGGCACATCACTAATTACAAATGACCAAAAAGTCCTACAAATAATTAACTGTGAAGGATTATTTGGGGTAATTACTTTATCATTTGGAACATGGACTTGTAAAAGTAATACCGGATAAGCTTCTGAGGATTTTTACAAAATTAAACCAAAAAAGACTGTCTAAAAAAGTATTTTAAAACGAAAATTTTATTTAAATACTGTTCAATTTTTTTCATCATTCAAAGTATTTTTTCTAACTTAAATAAATTGTAAAGATTCACATCAAAGTTAAATGTTCCAATTTTATCTGCTTATGTCATTTTTTATTACACCTGTTTTATGTCCATAATTAGTAATACTTTATTCATAGCATTGAGAATAAACTGCCCAATAAAACACTTCAAAAAGCCACAGGTGTGTGCTTTTTTGAATACTAGCGACGCTGGAGGGGGGGGGGGCTTTCTGGTGTCCCGGTTGAACATTTCAGAAATAAGGCAGGCTTATTGATGCATCATGTCTACGTATTTTTTATTGAAAAGATGGCTTCCATACGGTGTGTGAGTGTGTCAGGCCTCTCGCCTCGGCGAAAATTCGCATACGAATGTAAAGAATGGGTATCTAAGTGGCTTGGGTTAGCTCTCAATCAAACCTACGAGGGGGTGGGGTGGGAAAATCTAGGAATGGGATATTTTTCCCTACATTTTTCCTAATTCGGTTCTTTTCCCTTTCCTCGTACCTTCCGTCTTGTTTTTTCATAAGCTCTGACTATGAACACTATTAATTTCATAGTGTCCACCCGTTGGGATAAACTCATGGGCGGATTTATGGGGGGTCAGAGGGGGGCAATGCCCCCCCCCCCAGTTTTGGGAGGACTTTGTGTAGTAACAACACATCTTCCAAAAATTTAAAAAAAAAAATCATTATTTTTTCGTTTTTGAATAGTTCAGAAGAGCATGGGTGGATTTATGGGGGGGGGGGGCAAAGGGGACAATGCCCCCCCCAGCTTTGGGAGGAGTTTATATAGTAACAACTTATCTTCCAAAATCTTATAAGAAAAAAAATCATGATTTTTTCTTTTTTGAATAGGAAATTAAAGTTTATTTTTTTCTTTTGAACTTAAAATAACCGTTTCTTACAAAGTTTGAACAACACTGTACAACTGTATAATCTACTACTCAATTTCAGAGACTGGAAAGTGCAAATTATTGATAGGTTCTAAAATCCCTGAAAACAATTGGCACAGTATAGCCTACAAGGGCTCTTGAACCAAAAACCCAATCTAACCAACCAAACCTTGAAAATAATTTGACAAGTCATTGAAACTCCTAAGCAAAGTGTGCTTCAATTTTTTTTCTTATCAAGTGTATAATTAAGAATTGTTCAAATGGGTAGTATGTTACTCTCTTGATACCTATTCTCTAAATCTGTGCACCATTTCTTTTAAAGTATTAACTTGCATCACAAAGCACTTTTAAAACGTAAAACTTAAAAAAAAAATTATTTGCCTATTATTTCCAATTAACCCTTATAAAACTTCAAAATGCAGGATGTTATATCCATTTCAGATAATTTCCTCCGGGGGAGTAACCCCCGGGCCCCCCTAAAACTGGAGATATTCTATATCCCACTTAAAAGGGAGCACTGCGTCACTCTCTTAATACCAGCCCCCTCTCTTTTAAAGTCAATTTAAAAAGGACAGCATGATTACACACAGTAATGAAAACGACAAATAAAAAAGTAAAGAATGGCCTTACGCATCACAGAAAACAGACAAAAACATGGGAGGGGGGAGGGCAATTAAAAATGTTGCTCCAAAAAAAAAAAAAAAAAATCCTGCCCCCAGGAACTCAGTCCTAAATCCGCCTATGGATAAACTTATAATCTGTGATAATTATTTATATCGAATCAACAGAAAAACGACAGCAAGACAAACTGCAAATGTTCTACAAGCAACCGCTGCAAAGCGTGAATCACGCTAAAGAATGAATCCAGTAGCTTAACAATTTAATTTGTAAGGCTGTGCCATTTCTGGAGACGAAACGATGTTCAACAATTTATGCTATCTACTAGAGATAGAGGTTTATTCAGAATACATATTTAGTTTTGTATTATTTATCATTACATTTTTTTTATTTCAATAAAGTTTAAAGCAAAGTTACGATAACGTAATCTTAAGGGAGTTTTCCATGCAACCCCAAAATTTGTGCTTGCAATTAACTTCCATATTTGTGCATAATAACGTAATTGTTCCTAGATTCATTGTGGGTGGAGTCTTCATCTCTTAGCCATCCCTTGGATTATTAGGGTAGATTCTGCGAGTCCTAAATAATGAATAGATAAATAAATAAAATGCAAGTTTAGTTGCCCCGATCAAAAAAAAAAAAAATGTATTCACATAATTCTAGAAATGTCAACGCAACCATTCTAGAGGTCGGAAATCCCACTTTATTACAGGAATGAAAATAACACCCATGAAAATGTTACAAATAGTCAATTTATGATAAACTTTTCTTAAAATGACTCATTGATTTGCATTGAAATTTTCTTTCTACTACCGTAACACCCTGACAGAAAAGGTTGTCACAGTTGATTATGTGTATTCTACCCCAACTCACTCCTCATGTGGTACAAAGAGTCAAATGAACTTTAGTCACTTTTTTTTCTTCTTTTCTGTTTTATTCCATTTAAATCATTTAGTGAAATATTTTGCAGAAAATCTGAAGAATTGCTCAGTTATTGAAACTCTAAATTGAGGAAACCCTATGATTTGCCTACTTTTAGTAAGGCAGGTCTATACCATCGTGTTTGTAATGTTCTTGTATATAACTTGTGAGGAAAATCGATGATAGTACATTACTCATACACGCGTAATTTGTAACCCCTGACAACCTTTATTATTTCCTACCAAAAGTAGGCAACCTTACTTAAGCGTTTTATTTACATATCTTACTCTTGATTTGTGGTGCATTTATATATATATATATATATATATATATATATATATATATATATATATATATATATATATATATATATATATATATATATAAACTACATGAGGGTAATCGAAATAAAAGAAAATGATTTATAAGATTGTGGGAAGGCAATCCTAGGCTAGCACGCATTGTTCATTTACACATTATCTACAAATGCATATACATGACTGTTTGTGTGTGTGTATTTTTTATATAAATTCACAATTTACGTCGGATCTTAGCCGAATTTGGCACAGAGGTCTTTTGGTGCTCAGGAATTTACATAGTGTCTTTTATGGAATTTTTAAAAAATCCAAAGAGGTCTAAATTTTAATTTTGGGTTGGAAAATTGATCATTTCTCGACAATATTTTTTCTTCTTCTATTTAATCCTGAATGTTGAACATGCGTCACTTGACACAACTTTTATTTTCGAACAAGTCCGTACAATGCAATTCATCTTTACTAATAATAAAACTGAAAGTCTCTCTGTCAGGATTTCTGCGACGCGCATAGCGCCTAGACCGTTCGACCGATTTTCATGAAATTTGGCACAAAGTTAGTTTGTAGCATGGGAGTGTGCACCTCGAAGCGATTTTTCGAAAATTCGATGTGGTTCTTTTTCTATTCCAATTTTAAGAACAAAATTATCATAAGATGGACGAGTAAATTACGAAATCATCATAACGTGGAACTGTAACATGGGCACAAACCAATTGGCGAGATACGAAATTATCATAACGTGGAATCGTAACATGGGTATAAGCCAATTGGCGAGAAAATTCACCATACATTATTTGTAAATATATAGGCGAACCAAAAGACCTTTTAATTTTTCTATTACGGGCAAATCCGTGCGGGTACCACTAGTATCGTATAAAAATATTCATTTGATTCAGAAACTCGGTGAGGGTCGTCCAAGCGAAAAGTCCGATCATGGACTACTACTTACTGCTGCGATTTGTTTTACAAAAACAACGAAAGCACGTGTAGAAAAACAACGTTAGAGTTGGAGAAGTAGATTTTTCTCATGTCAGGTTTCCATCTCTCTTCCGGTGTTAATGAGAACCTGTGACACCAACTCATCTGCCTCTGTGCTGACTCAGGCGAAAAACACACTTTTTCCCATTGCCTGATGAGAGAGGAGGGGGCATTGACGACCCGCCAAAGTAGATCAATCCCGGGAATGGCATTTCAGGGATGCCGATCCAACAACAGGCAGGGCCACGTGTTACATATCAGGTACAGAGCACAGAATCTCACGGGTTCATCTGGCGAGTGCGAACTCATGGATGAAGAATTTGGCTGTAACTGCGTAGGATGGAGGTCTGAGAACTTGATTCTACAGTGAATTCTTTTCGAATGGAAGTGCTTTTCGCATGAAACTCAGTCTCAAAATGCGTTGTAAATATATTACTATAAATTTTCAGACGATTCCGGTCATGTGTGGGGGGTAGGAGGCTGACATACGACAATCCCGAAAATCTTCACCAGCACAATAAGGCATTTTCGAAACGAACTACAGTCGGATACCGCTACAACGCGATCCGACTTACGCGAAATGGCTATAGCGCGAATTTTTCATGAGTAATGAATTTTTTAATGCTTACACAAATTACTCGCTTGCAACATGAAAATTTTCGGAAAAGAGTGGCGGAGAGTTAGAATGGGCTTCGTTGACACTAAATATTGGTTTTGTGAATGGATTTTCATCCCTTTAGCATCACTGAAAGTGGAAGTTCACCCACTGTATTAGCCTAAACAACGCTTTGCTTTAGTTGATACAAATAATCGCTCCGATTCTTAACTTTTTTTTTTCATTTTGCATATGAACGTTGATGAAATACAGTCTGATAACATTCTGATCGCGCTGCATAAACCTTCTTCATTTTTTAAATTATAAATATGTTTACTATATCTATACTGTTAAGTGCTATAATAATGCTGTAATGTACATACTGTAAGTACCATACTGCTTTATTTTAAGTTTCTCTCCTCCATTAATCATTGATTTTCGGCTAAATTACAAAAATTGTTTGTCAAATAATAACGCCTTTTCTAAAATACAGAAAAAGTCGGTTATTTGTAAAAGATACTGCAATATATAGTTAATAAATGGTTTGAAACAATATGAGAGGTGTTTACAAACGTCTGAAACAATTGGGTACGCTTATAAAAAATTACTAAACATACCTTGTTCCACAACGCGAAATTCCGACTTACGCGAGGTGTCTTGGAACGCATCCCTCGCGTAAGTCGGGACTCGACTGTACATTTATTTTTCCTTTATCTACTAATAATACTTTGGGTCTGTCCATAAATTTATGATGTCACTTTCTTTCACCATAAGTGACGCCCTCTTGTCCTTTGTCACAATGCATCACTCTTTATCTTGCCACATCTCTGGCCGTGCGCAGGGGTGGGAGAAGGGACAATTTTTGGCCCGGGTCCGAATCGGAAGAGGGCTCTAGATTATTTAAAATGATGGTGAAATACGTATACGTAAGAGAAAACAATATGGAGGAGTTATTAGCAACGGACCCCAAAATTCCTGTGCACGCCCGTTAATAGAGTAGTAAATCGTGCTACTCCAAAAGTCGCTGGTTCGATTCTTGCATGGTACAGAATAAAATATTTACATTTTATTTAATAAAAAAAAAGACGAATTAAATGGACATGATGTGAAAATAATTGCAAAATTGATCAATAAAAAACGAAAACCGACCAAAAAACCTTTTAAAGGGGGCGGGAGGCAAAAAATTATAGTGCATGCGAAAAATGAAAGTAAAATGAAAACAAAACAAAAAAAAATTAATAAAATAAATGAGACAGATAGAACTGTATAAAATAAATATTATTTTTCAAAAGAACGGTAGTTCATTTTTTTTAGGAGATCGTACTGCACCATTCATTTACAGGAGTCGGTATTTTAGACCAGTCATTCTCAACCCTTTTACTCCCGAGAACCACTTAGTACCCTTCCGAATCCTAAGAAGAACACATACGGTAGAACAGTGGCGCACCCACGGAGGGGGCTAAGGGGCTTAAGCCCCTCCCAGAAGCCGCAAGGAATTTATAAAGGGTCATAAACCCCTTGGACTAGACCAAAGAGAATGCAAAAATAGCATTTTTTGGCTTTTAATTTCGAAAAATTTTTCGAAATATGCCCCTCATTTTACGAATGAGAGTTCCTTACGAAACTTATAGCCCCTCCCGGGAAAAAATATTGGGTGCGCCACTGCGGTAGAAATAATATTTGCACTACAGTTATATTAAGTGAACAGAGATGAATCCAAAAGTTTTTTCTGTACAAATTTAATTACATCTTTTTTAAAAACACTAAGTTAATTCATGTTCTCTTTAAAAAAAAAACACGTTGTGCATATGCATTTGAATAAGTACACATTAAAGTTATTATATATATTTATGTTTCACTAAACTAGAATGAAAATTTACACGTTTTTTATTTTCGCGGCATTTCCGTGGAAAGTAACTCCCGCGTAAGACGAGGGTCTAATGTACTTCTTGATAAATGGTGGCGCCATCTTTTAGACAAATTAAGAACTTATTTTAAATTTCGCGCGATCTTCTGAGCACTACCTGAAATGAAGTAAGAAAAATTCCTATTAAAACTTCTTTGAAACAAATTATGCAATTAACATCTTTGTTTGATACAGTGAGAACTAACAAAAAGAAGAGAATAGAAAATACCGTTGTTCCATTTTACGCTTTTTTTTAAAGATGAATATAATTACGGTAAAATCAGTGAAATTTTCCGTTATTAAAATCTGAAATATTTTGCTCCGTGTTTTTATTCTTAACTAAAGGTACTCGCACGACTTTGCTCATAGTAGAAAAATAAAAGGTCATTTGGTTCGCCTGTATATTTACAAATTATGGATCACGAATTTCTCGCAAATATGTTATGTTAATTTGCTCGTCCATATTATGGTAATTTACTCATCCATGTTACTGTAATTCTCTTGGTATTGCTGCTGAGGAATTAATTCCACTAGCGGTGGCTTAAAGTTGTAATAGAAAAAGAACAAAATCTAATTTTCAAAAAATCGCCTCGAAGTGCTCACTCGTTTCCTAAGAACTAATTTTGTGCCAAACTTCATTAAAATCGGCCGAACGGTCTTGGCACTATACGCGTAACAGACATCCAGGCGTACAAGCTTTCAGCTTTATTATTAGTAAAGATAAAAATAAAAATTTAATCTGCATAATTTCTGTAGACAGTAGTGGCAACAGTTAAAATACTTTGACTTCCACTCGTACTCTAATTTTTTGTTGTGTTGTGCTATTTTCTTCATTCTAAGTGTGTACATTTTTTCTTGGATTTGTGGGTGCGTTTTTGTAAGAAATATTTTGAATGGGGTTGTTTTCCTTCAGTCAAAAGTAGTACTTTTTTCACTGAAATTGATAGAATAAGCAAAAAAATAATAATAATAATAATAATAATATACATGGACCCAGAAAATACTTTCATTTCTCCAACAGTTAATTTTTAATTAATTTTTTAAACTGTCTGATTCTTCAAACAAGGCGTGGTCTTTATGACACCACAAATGATGCATTATGGTGCATCTTTCTATTGCATTTCCACGTTGCGAATTAAATATTTTTCTCTGTGAATGGCAACACTGAATGGCATTTCCTCATTTGTGATGTCATCGGTAAAAGCGTTAACCTATAAAAGAGCACCGATTTAAGTATTTTTTTAAAAATATTAAACTTAAAGAAATTTATTTTAAAAATGGTCAGATTCTATGATTCTAAGCATGCTCTTTCAGAAAAAAAATACTTTTAATATTTTGGAAACGACCCCATTCTATTCATACAATCAACTAAGAAATTTAATTTAATTTTGGGAACCTTGACTGAAGTTTACTTTTGTGAATTTTGTGCTTGGATTTATTCTACTCATCAACGTTACCTGAAAAATATTTTGTGCTTGGAAACTGCAAGAGTTCACCAAAATAAAGTTTATCTTCAAAGTATATCCTAACAAATTTAATAAGAAAACTTCAACTAAATATTTTTATCTAATATATCTCTTTGTTGATCAATTAACCTGCGATTAAAATTCTTAATGTGAAAAAATTAGTTATGTGAAACATAAGAGTATGGTGCAGTATCATTCGCTATCCTTTTATGAAATCTATATGTGTCTGTTCTCTGCCCTAGACGTGTTGTTATCCGCCGCCTCCTCTTTATTCTAATTTAGAGAACAAAACTGTGTACTATTATATAGTCCCAGCTGATCTAATAGGCAGGGCGTGCACAGAAATTTTGGGGCCCGTCACAAATGACTTTTACGGGTCCCCTCCGTACTGTTTACCCCTACGTCATCTTTATCTTCTTTACTAATAATAAAGCTGAAAGTCTCTCTGTCCGGAGGATGTCTGGATGTCTGGATGTCTGTAGGATGTCTGTAGGATGTCTGTGGTGCGCATAGCGCCCTAGACCGTTCGGGCCGATTTTCATGAAATTTGGCACAAAGTTAGTATGTAGCATGGGGGTGTGCACCTCGAAGCGATTTTTCGAAAATTCGATGTGGTTCTTTTTCTATTCCAATTTTAAGAAAAAAAGTATCATAAGATGGACGAGTAAATTACGAAATTATCGTAACGTGGAATCGTAACATGGGTACAAGCCAATTGGAGAGGAAATTCACCATATATTATTTGTAAATATTTAGGCGAACCAAAAGAACCTTTTAATTTCTACTATTACGGGCAAAGCCGTGCGGGTACCTCTAGTTACGTATAATCCACCCTGATTTTAAAAATCATGGTCCCCTTCAGGCTCAGGCCCACGCCTCTGCTCATAGGTTAATTATTTCATTGAAATTAGAACAGTTCAGGAACTAACTTGTTTTTACAAAACCATTACGTCAGTTTTAACATTTTAATGCTAACATTATCAAAGGTGATAAGGTATCTTCTTCTGATAATAATCTTACATCGACAACACAATACACAAATTAGGTAAAAACGGTACTTGTGTATGCACAAATAGTGCTTAAGAAAATCAATACCACTCGCACAACACATACACGTGCAAGCAGATTGACTGAAACCAGTGGTTGGGAAAACTACATTTTTTCTTGTAGCGAACTACAACTACAACTACTTTATTATAAACTAGTGGTACCCGCACGGCTTTGCCCGTAATAGAAAAATTAAAAGGTCTTTTGGTTCGCCTGTATATTTACAAATAATGTATGGCGAATTTTCTCGCCAGTTGGCTTTTACCCATGTTACGGTTCCACGTTATGATAATTTCGTAATTTACTCGTCCATCTTATGATAATTTTGTTCTTAAAATTGAAATAGAAAAAGAACCACATCGAATTTTTCTAAAAATCGCTTCGAGGTGCACACTCCCATGCTACAAACTAACTTTGTGCCAAATTTCATGAAAATCGGCCGAACGTTCTAGGCGCTATGCGCGTCACAGAGATCCAGACATCTTCTGGACGTCTAGACAGAGAGACTTGATTGTTAGTAAAGATGTTATTAACTATAACTACTTTTTTTTTTAAATGTAGCAACTACAAACTACTTTTGAAATGTGGTCGCTACTTGGCTACTTTCCAAAAAAATAAGTAAATGAGAAGCATACAAACTAGTGTGTCCCACAAAGTTGATATTGAATTCGCATACCCTCTCATATTTTTCCTCTTATGTCAAAACAATTGTGAAAAAAAGTTTCAAATAATTTGAACAATGGCAACCCATGCCGACGTATGTCTGAAAGTGTAAACCAGCATTTGTATGCAACAACAAAAACATTCATTCAAATTAAAAAACATTTAGATATCCCACATTATGCCTCAAATTTATAGTATTCTTCAAAAAAAATTTTTTTTTTTTTTTTTTTTTCAGCAATCACGATTGCTTATTGTTCTCACTTGACAGTCCTTGACGTTACGGTTCCTTTTCAGCTTGGACCAGGGCTGCAGCACCACCGTCCACCGGCGGCGGCGCGGCTGGTCCTGAGCACTGCCCACCGGAATCCACTTTTGCTGGGCGGTGGCGTCCATGTCCCACACACACGAACGCCTACACACACACACACGAACGCCTACACACACACACACGAACGCCTACACACACACACGAACGCCTACACACACACACACACGAACGCCTACACACACACACACACACGAACGCCTACACACACACACACACGCGAACGTCTACACACACGAACGCCTACACACACACACACGAACGCCAACACACACACACACGAATGCCTACACACACACACACGAACGCCTACACACACACACACGAACGCCTACACACACACACACACGAACGCCTACACACACACACACACGAACGCCTACACACACACACACACACACACACACACACACACACACACACACGAACACCTACACGCACACGCACGTACACAACACTCACTCACACACTCTCAGAAATGAACTTTCAAATTTGACGAAATTTTCTTCGTTTTTGACGAAACCACTTCCAGGGATATGCTCCGAGCGAACATTTCGTCAAATTGAAGAAACTGCTTTTGTTAGTGGTTTGAGGATGCGAATTTCGTCAAATGTAACGAAATATTTCTTCATTCTAGTTTCGTTAAATTAACAATCATTTTCGTAGTTTTGAGAGCATTAGTTTCGTCAAATTAATTTCGTCATATATGAGGACGTTAATTTCGTAAATTTTTAAGAAAATTTATTTCCTTTTTTTTTTCTTTGAGCACATTAGTTTTTTTTTCATTTTTGAGAATACAGCCGAACCTCGTTAATTCGAACACGCTTAAAACAAATAACTGCTGAAATGAACTTTTTTGCAATTCTCGTCTTATTGTTTATTGTTTTTTGAATAAAGCGAACCACGTTTTATAATAATCGATTTTAATGGTTCCTTTAAGTTCGTTATAACGAGGTTTGACTGTATTTTATAAGATTTGTGTGCGTGTGATCAAATCCTAACTTCAGAATCTTACCAGATCACCGTAGTTTCCCACTTTATTGCGTATAGTCAGTTTCACAGGCCCGTCATTTACGGGGTCAGGGTGTCAATTAACCCCTCCCCCTCCCGTCTTGATTTTGAACATTCATGTATTTACACATGACTGGTCGTTGTTTTAGTTGGTTTTCTGTAAAATTTTTTATTAAGTACAGACTCTTTGTCATATTTGGGAAAAATTGAAACAACGGGCCTGCAGCCCCCCCCCCCCCCCATCCCCATCAAAAAAAGACAAGTAATTGTTTTAAAAAAAAGGCAAATAAAATATGTCAAGCAAATTTTTATTTATGTAAAAATGCAAACAAACAACTTCTTAAAAAAGGTAAAACAAATCATTGCAGATTAAACTCCCCATGGTATCTAATTAAACCCCCCATAATGGGGGTTTTCCTTCAAAAAAATCTAATTTTTGTCGGATATTTTCCAAATTTGGCACAGAAGTTCGTTATTGGAGGCTCGGGAATTCACACCAGGTCGTTTATGTCCCTCTATGTGGGGGGCGGGGGGGACAGACAACCCCGCATTGGGGGTTCTCCGTATTAAAAAAAAGTTTTTGTCCGATCTTTTTTAAAGTCCATAGAGGTTCTTAGATGCTCAAGAATCACGCAAAGTAGTTTTCATCATTTTATAAGAGGAGGGGAAGGGGGGGGGGGGTCCTTGAAAAAATCAAATTTTTGCCGGATCTTTCCAAAGTTGTGTGTGGACACATAGGCTCTGTGATGCACGGGGATTCACGCAGGGTAGTTTTCGGCCTGCTATGGGGGGGGGGGGCAACCCCTATAATAGTTTTCCTACAAAAAAAAATCCAGTTTTTTTTTAATCTTTCCGAATTTGGCAGAGTTTCGTTATTTGATGCTCAGGAATTCTCATAGGGTGGTTTTCTTTCCGCTATGGGGGGCAACCCCCCATACGGGGGGGGGGTTCTTATAAAAAAACCAGTTTTTATCATATCTTTTCCAAATTTGGAACAGATGTCCTCTGATGCTCGGGAATTCACACATGGTAGTTTTGCAATCCTCCATGATGGGAGGGGGGGGGAACCCCGCATTGGGGGTTCTCTTTATATAAAAAAAGTTTTTGTCCGATCTTTTCTAAATTTGCCATAGAGGTTCTTTGATGCTCAGGAATTCACGGAGGTTAGCTTTCGTCAATGTATGAGTGTGCGGGGGGGGGGGGGCAACACCAATGGGGTTTTTCCTTGAAAAAAATTCATTTTTTGTCTCGCATAGAGGTTCGCATAGAGGTTCGTTCATCGATGCTTAGGAATTCTCATAGGGTAGTTTTCGTCCCGCTATGGGGGACAACCACCAAATGAGGGGTTTTTCTTACAAAAAACCAGTTTTATCATGTCTTTTCTAAAATTGTCACAGATGTCCTTTGACGCTTGGGAATTCCCGTTTTCGTCCCGCTAGGGAGTGGGAAACCACGTGTGAGTGTGTGTGGGGGGGGGGAGGGGTCTTGAAAGAACCCAGTTTTTTGTCTGATCTGTTCCAAACTTGGTACATTTGTCTTTTGATGTTTGGGAATTCTCATAGTGTAGTTTTCGTCCCGCTATGTGTGGCAAACCCCATAGGAGTTTTCCTTACAAAAATCCAGTTTTCTTCGGTTCTTTTCCAGATTCGGCTCAGATGTCCTTTGATGCTGGAAATCCACATAGGATAGTTTCTCATTGGGTAGTATTCATATGGGGTTCTACCCCATGTGATTAAAGAACCTATGCGCCAAATTAGAAAAAGATCTGACAAAAGCCTGGATTTTTGTAAGGAAAACTCCCCCTAATGAGGGAGGGGGGGGGGTGCCCCTAAAGCGGGAAGAATATTGCAAACTGTTTGAACTACATCGCTACATGGCGATGCATCACGATGTAGAAATTCCTACATCGCCCTGCCCCTACTGGGAATATAAAAGTGCTACTTCCTCAGCAGACATTGGGTTCTGGAAAAATAAATCATGTACCACTTTTATGCACAGTTAGATCGATATATGCTCGGGAGAAAATTGCTGAAAAGTTTCTTCTTCATTGCATCGCATGAAAAAATTCCAGAAAAAAAAAAAAAAAAAAGATTTTTATCCAAACTTATACCACATAATTTCAAAGAAAAAGTACAATAAAATGGACAACTTTAAGTTAGTACATATTTGTTCTAAAAGTAGATACAGAAAATAAAATTAGATATTCTTAAGAAAAAGCTTACCTTTTTCTTTTTCCAATTAATTATTTGTTTTATTAATTTTGCTTGTATGTAGAATGTTTATTTGGCCAAATTTATGTTTTAATACAGGAACTTTATTAATGCATGCATTTCATACTTCATACTTTGAAAACAATTCTCTGCCAAAATTGCAAAAGGTATTTGAAAATATAAATCTTAAAACAATGCAGATGTGAAATGAATCTTTTGGTAAAATTAATTTAGTGTAATGTGTTGTTAAATACAGCATACTCCCGATTATCCGTGTGCGGATTATCCGGTTTGTGGATTATCCGTGCATCATTTCGGAATCACACTTTTTCTAAAGCTTCGAAGATGTTATCGATATTATCGATAAGATCATTCAGGAAAGTTAAGGAAATCGAAGGTTTCGAATCAGTTGACGCTGAAAATGTCGAAGAGTGGTTTTAAAAGCGACGAACGTGAATCAGGATTTCAATGTCTAACTGACGAAAATATCATTGAACTTGTTATTGAATCAAACGCAAGTGATGATACCTAAAACGAAGATGAAGAACATGAAGAAAACACAATTTTCACATTCTACTGTTCTACAATCTGCGGAACATGTATTGGATTACATGAGTGAAAGAAGTTACGATTACGAAGAAATAATTGCAATAAGAAAAATTCATACGGACATTCGCAGCAATTTAAACAAACAAAGAAAACAAAAATGTATCACCGATTTTTTTTAAGCAAATAAATTTCGAAGAAAAGTTCCTGGTTTGTGTGAGTATATACACATATATATATATATATTATTTAGTTTTTTCTGATTTCCCCTTAAATAGTTACCCTGCATATTCCTTAAATGACTTTTCGGATTACCCGTGTTTTTCGATTATCCGTGCTACACCGCCCGGTGATTAACACGGATAATCGAGAGTATACTGTAATTATAAAAATAGACCTTGGCTTTTTACCCCTAAGTTTTGATTTTTATTTCCAAACATGTGTTACATGAAATCAATGTATAATATACGAACATTTAGAATATTGTTATAATTATGAAAAAATCTTCGTCTGTCCTTGTTCTGATTATCTCCGTGATGTTGGATCCACCCTAAAAAAATTTTAAAAAGAGAATATATACATAATAAGTAAAGGTTTAAGTCCATGGGTGTATGCCCTCATGCACATGGATCTTTTTTCTATTTCGAGGAAAGTTTTACGATTAAATTCAGCAGTTTATTTCTGAAATAAAACATGTTTTCACGATTTCTTTCAAAATCCGAGTTTTTTTTCCTTAAGTTAAAAAGCTACGATTCGCTTGTGACTTTCAAAAGCATCGGATTTAATTTTCATATTTTTCAAAATATATGATTATTTCGATGCTGACAGCTTTTTTTCAAGCAGATTGCAAGAGTGAGTTATTTTTACAGCGTATGAACAAAATTTTTATTTAGGCAGCTAGACTCTCAGTTAGTTTCTGAAATTAATTTCTGAATAATATTCTAGAATTAGAGTTTCTTCAATTTATCGAGAATCAGCATTATTTAGCCATTAAACGGGTTCATTCTTTTGCACATCAAGTCGTGAATTTTCATTTTTTTGAGCTATAAACAAATCAAGGGTGCGAAAATTGTTGATCTGTGATTTTTTTTTAAATTTATTTTTTATTTTAACCGATAGCCAAAATACACCGTTTTTTCCGATTTTCGTGTTCTGTTTTCTTCACGAATGTTTTCTGAAATACTCCCCCCCCCCTACCCAAATTAGTTCCAATAAACTACTTATGAATAAAGTAGTACTGAAACTGGTGATTATGATTTTATTTGCACTTTGTTCAGAGATTTTATTGTGCTATGTTATACAACATTTACTTACCGAGCTTTACTTCCTTAAACCACTATCAAATTAGAGTCAAAAATCCAGGGCTCCAACACTCGAAGGCACGCTCCATTTCATAAGTTAACTAGTAATTACATAAAGCTATCTTCTAGCTGATGGATAGGGATTTAGTAGAAAAAAAAAACTGATTTTTCTGCTATACTGGGGGTAGAGTATTTACAAAATGGGGCGTAACTTAAGGGCGTGTGTACTTCGGATTTTTTTAACTCAGCTGGTAATGATTTTAAGAGGGAATGCTTGCTAAGTAAAGTTGTTAATTGATAGTATAGTACCTTGAAATCTTTAAAAAATATTCGAACAAAATCATAAAATCATCAGAATCAATCACTAGTACAAAAATATTCAAACGTAACTCTACTTACTAGTTTGGGACGGAGACGAAAGGAGTATCACCTTTTAACTAAGCATATTTGATTTTTAAAATATGCAATTTTCACGTAAAAAAAAAACGTCAAGGGAGAAGAATTGCCAAAGATAGGGGAAACCCAATAACAAAGTGCATTTTCTTGTTTGTTTATGTCTTGAGAACTAATTGACTGATATCAATGGATTTTTTTTCAAAGGTATATAATTAAAATATGGACTAATGTGGTGAGCAATTGCGTGTTACATATATAAAGCTTATCATATATTTTCATTATCCTTTCAATTTTTCAATTGAAGTTCGGTTAAATTTTCAGACATTTTATTTTATATCCAGCAAAATCACAACTCCAACCAAAAGATTTGGATTTATTGGAAGTTCATCTATAAAATGCTTCTTAGTCTGATTTAATGTAGACCGGGATTTCTCACTTTTTGTTGACAATATCTTGAGGTGGCAAATATGGCAATAAAATTAATGCTGCATTTATTTTAGCTGTAGAAATATATGTATAATGGAAAAATTCATAATTATAACAAATCATGTAACACAAATTGACAAAGAAAAACTTATAAATTTAGTGCATGAAGTGGGAAAATAAACAACAAAAAATGCTTATTATTGTTATTACAATTTTCAAACATGCTATACTATCTTTTCTTTTTGAATCGAGGTTAAACATTAAAACTTCACTTCAATAATTTATTTTAATTTGCGGAAAAATTGAAAAAATATTGAAAATATTCTGCTGAAATATCAAGCACAAAGAGTTCTTTATGGAAATTAATATTTTCTCTATCTTAAAATGATTTTATCAAATTGATATTTACTTCACTTCATGTTTTAAAGTAAAAAAAAAAAAAGGCTGCATAATGAACATAAGCACTTATTGCTAGAAACATCTGCCGCAGGGAAAGAGATTATATAAACAACGTGGGGTAAGCTGATAAGCATATTGGGGGATTGGTATATAGTATTTGTTTAAGAAAATAAAAATGCAGAATGAAACAAATAACCATGTAATATATTCCATGTTGAAATTAAAAGCTTCAAAGTTCTATGCCTTTTATAAAAGCGCTGTATTTATCATCTGTGTTAAGCTACGGTGGAGTTTTTTTTTTTTTTTTTGTAAGTTTAAATTCGTACAAACTCTTTAGTCATGTTTGTAATTTTTTTAACGAAATAAAGGAAGTACGCTTTTGAAAACAAATGTCAACGAACCAACATTTTCTTTTACAAATAAAAAAAAACAACGCTATCTAAGCCTAACGTGGAAGTGACTCAAAGTTAACACACACAGAATTCTAAACATAATCGAACCGTTCGTTTTCAATTTTGATGTGTTTTAAATACAACTATATACATAATACTAAATAAAAATGTAATACATAAAAGAAGGCACATTGCCCATACAAATTTCAATAAATACTAACCTTTTTTATGAATCCTTTAGAATAATTGAGGTAAGATAATTTAACGAGCAAGTACAAGATTGAAACGAAAACTCCCAGAATGCACTGCAATGTGACGAAATAATTTCGTAAAAAATTTGAGATTTCTGGTTTCGTCAAATATCACGCACACACACACACACGAACACCTACACGCACACGCACGTACACAACACTCACTCACACACATGCATACATACACTTACGCACCCACACACATGCACCTGCACAACCACACACGCTCATGATTGCGAGAAACATAATTTGAATTCAAGATGCCAAAAATTCAAATTAATTTTTTTTTCTAGTTATCTTTCAAAAAATTACAGATAAACTAAAAAAGAACATATCAAGTTCAAAAATTATTAGCAAACACTTTCTCAGATCAATATTGCAAATCTTTGAGCACTATGTGGAAAATTTAAATATTGTAGGAGAGCAAAACATTCTATTTAACGCTAATTACCTACATTACTGTTTATATTTTTCGGCTTGATAATTTGTAAAATTTACCTTATATTTTTAAAAATATGAGATGTATCGGAAAAAAATCAATTTTTTGAAGAAAATTATAAATATTAGACCAAGTGTGGGATATCTTTTTTTTTCTGAATAAATATTTTTGTGGTGCATGTAGGGAATACGGGTAACATTTTATCACAGAAATTTCGAGTTTCTAAAAAACGTTTTTTTTATTATTTGACCTAGCATTACAAGTGTTGGTTCACAGACAGAAGTCGGCCCTGCTTGCCATTGTTCAAATTATATGCAACTTTTTTTACAATTGTTTTGATGTAAAAGGAAAAATACAGGAGGGTGATCGACGTGAAAAAAAATTTCGATTTTTCGGGACACCATAATACACACACACCGTAATATGGTTGAACAAAAAAAAAAAGGTTTAGATTGGCTCATCGGAATATGGAATATTACTAAGATAATTATCTGTTCTTTCTTTCTTTCTTTCTTTCTTTTTTTTTTCAAAAATGTCCGTTATCATACTCTTATGACACTGTAAAGCTCCTATTTATTGTAAGCCAACCAGGGCAATTTAATATCATCCTCTTCTATAACATTCACTGTTAAAACTACAGGATGCATTCGGCACCTTTCAGCTGTGAAACGCTTGTTCACCAGCGGCACCCAATACGGAGCCGAAATCGCACCTCTAAATAGGGTGAAAAACAGGCACCTTTTAAAAAATAGGCAGCCGGGGTGAAAAGAATGAACCTTCGGAGAGAGAAATGGCACCCTTACTGTAGATCCCCCCCCCCCCCTCCCCGTATTGTGTGCGTTTTTGAATACAGTTGTGTATTTTTCTTTTTTTAATAGTTTTGTTTTGATTCATGATAGTCTTCGTTTTGCACACTTTTCACATTGCATGAATTCAGTACTGGAAATGATTAAAACTTGTAATTACAGCATTTGACCATATTTCAGAGTTTTCAACATAGTTAAGAAGTGCTCACGGCTTTAATTCATCTGATCGTTCTCTACATCAGTGTTTCTCAAGCTCTTTTGACCCACGGGTCGGTAAAAACAAATGAAAAACATTGCGGACCTGTGAAATTTTTATCCTTTTCTTAAAAATAAATAAAATAAATAATAATAATTATAATAACTCTCGGGGCGGTAAAAAACTTGTAAACAAAATTCTGCGTACTGATGAGTTTTTTTTTTACAAAGTAATATTAAAAATGAATAAAACAATAAATATCTACAGACTTTATTTGGTATCAAAGAGTTGTCACAAATATATTTAAAGTTAAAGACGAGTAATTATTTGAATAATCATAGTTAAGTTAATGATCATTTGTGATAAATAACCGCACCGAAAGTAAAGTGTAGATGTACTTATGAATTATTTACATGAACAGCCAAAAATATTCTGGGATATTAAAGTTACGGAAAAACAAAATCGTTTCTCAAACGTTCAAAATTTTAATCAAAATAACAATAAAATAAAATGCGCATAAAATTTTTCGACAGTTAAAAATTTAAAGAAATTCCTAACACTATCGAATAACCGCTAACAGGAAATGATTCTAACACTTGAACGAAAAAGCAAAAGAAAAAGATAGACGGAGAGAGATTTCTTTTTTATTTTTTACGCTCGCTACACGAAGCACAAGAATCATTTTTATTTAGGCTCTCACTTGTTGATTATTGCAAATATCATTGTGGTTACTATTTCGGTGTTTAAATGTTGCTTATCGAGTACTCAAGAAAATAATGATAGATACATTTAGTAGCGTTTTGAATGATGGAATTTTCACGACAGTAACGGTAACCTGAAAATAAACAACTAACGGTACTACGGTATCGTAACGGACTAACGGTAGCTAAAAACCATTAAACGTACTTTTAATTATGTTTGAAAGCCCTAAAAGCTACAAAGTGATCAAAAGCTGTACTTACTTGTTATTTTAAAGAATTATCCTACAAAAGTTGAGATTTAATCCAATAGTGTACTTCATTCAATGTGAAAGACGTAGAAGCCACGCGTAGGGCAACCTATCATTCGTCCGCCATATTGAAGTGGTTGAATGGTGAATGTATGCCGGAAGCGCATGCGCCAACAAGTCATTTAGCGATTGCTTGCTGTTTTGGCACCCCTGTCTACGACTGTCTGCTACTTTCGCACCTCTGCTTTACTTCCTAGCCAGTATGGCACCCTTGGTCACCATGCTTTCACCTTAGGGGGAATATATTCACTCGTCTGGAACCTCTGGTTATAACAGTGTTCACAGTAGCTTTTTTATTTGGTGAATACTGTTAAAGTACTTATATTCGCGAGACTTTTCTAATTGGAACAATAATCTATTTGAAATCTAAAATGTACATCCAAGGGACATTCTCGGCAGCCAGAAAAAACCAAGGAGTTACTAAATTGGCGGTTTTATCGCAAATTCATATACCTACTACTTTTCTTTTTAAGTCAAGCTCTATTCAATACAAATATTGACGAAATATGAAAATTACGTTGACAAACATACTAATGGCGTCAAACAGATAGAACGTATGGCTTAAAAATGATATGCCTGAGGTCAGCCCGTATTATTATGAGTCTTATTTCTCAATGCATCAGCTGATGTACTTGTGTAAAATTTTTGACAGTGAAATTGGATTGAACCTTTTTTTTTAAAAAAATTAATTTAAAAGTAGTTTTCAAAAATCGCTACAAACTTCTTTTTTTTTTTTTTATCGAACTACTCACTACATTTCTTTTTTTTTCTTTTTTTAAAGTGATCTACACTACAAACTACTAAAAAATGTAACTACTACTGTAGCATCACTACTTGTACCGCGCTACTTCCAACCATTGACTGAAACAGAATAATCTAAGTTACACCAAACACGCTAAGAAAGGAAGGATAAGAATTTTTTCAACACCTGTCCGGTCACTCGTTTACGCACGCAAGTAGTGCCTACCAAAAAATCAGTCACTCGGGTAGGTCTAAAAATCAGAAAGTAGTGAGTATGTAAAGCAGTAAGTATTGTATATTTAAAAATCAGGTTTCAACTAGTCAGGTTTTCCCTTGAAAGGTTTAAGGTCATTGGAAGGGAGGGGAAAGAAAATAATGGGAATGTCTTGAAATAAATTTGCAATTTGTTTAGTTAAAATGCGTGCATTTGTCTACATTCAGTTAATGATCACGGATTCCCCCCCCCCTTTTTTTTTGAAGTGAAAACTTCTTTTGGCACGTTGAGCATTTTTGAGGTGGGGTAAATTGCCGGGTTTTCAGACAAAATCCCGGCCGGTTTACTTCACGTCCCGGAAAAAGATGAATATGATTGCAAATAGTCAAAAAGGTTTAAAAATTAAGTGTGAGGGAGTATTGATTTAAACCAAAAAAAAGAGACTGTCTAAAAAAGTAAGTATATCTAAATAGTGTTACATTTCTTATTCCTCATTTAAAGTGTTTTTTCTAACTAAAATAAGTTGTAAATATTTACATCTAAGATGTGAAATGTTCAAATTTTATCTGCTTATGTTATTTTTTATTACCTCTGTTTTACCTTCATGGTTGGTAATCATTTATTCATAGCACTGAGAATAAACTGCGATACACTCCAAAAATCAGCCACGGGTGTGTATCGTTCTGAATACTAGCAACGCTGGGGGGAGGGGGGGGGGCATTTTGGTGTCCCGATTGAACATTTCAGAAATAAGACAAGCCTAGATAAAACCATTCATTTCGCGACACCGTCAGCGACATTTGAAATACAGCGCATGCGCGGATTCTCAGCTTCTTCCGGTGGAAACTGCGAACCTCAATAGCGCTGTCAGCAGCACGTGAGTCTCATAATCCGATTCCCGAGTACGTAATGTGAAGGGACGTGAGTTTGACCTTAACCGGCAAAAGAAAACATTTTTAAGCTTAAATTTCGAAGTGAAAGCTTCTTAGACGCTTTGGGCATTTTTTTTGAGATGGGGGAAACAATAATGGGCCGTGGTAGCCCGATCGGTAGAGTGTCGGATTTGGGGCCGGAGGGTCCTGGGTTCGAACCTCGATGGTCGAAGACCCACCGTCGTCATTAAAGGGGACTGGGCGAAGTTAAATATGCTCGTGGTCTCAATGTCCTCCAAGTGAAACGATACCTCTGGGGGTGCTAGCACCAGGTAGCTATTAGCTCCTGGACTAGTTCTAAATTCTCATTAACTGTTCTATCCGATGATGGTGCTGCCATCTATCGGTATATAAAATAATGGAGGCAAGGCACTTAGTATGCAGTCCTCGACATAAATACAGTTGTAGTCAGTTGTGACTCTGAATAGGAAAACAATAATGTTTCCGATATCAGGGATACATGTGTTTGTCGTTGCCACTTCGCAAATGTAACGGTTGCCGTTTACATTTCACCGGCTGTCTATAAACGAAATACAAGAATTTTTTCCAATGATTCTCTCTCAAAAGTTCTCTCACAACTTTTGGTTGTGTTCGTAAGCTTTTAGCACTGATGAAAGGCTAAATTGTAGCCTTGAAATAGCTATATGCTGTATTTTCTGCAAAATTTGTGCTTTATTTACGTTGGTTTTTCACTTTGATCATATATTAGGATGTTTTGGCGCATATTTTAATCATTATATTGTGTTCTAACTGTAACACATCTCCGGGAAATTTTTGTTTTTTAATGCCATTGTGCACTTGGCTTCCCAGGTACAAAACTGTGTATTATAAAAGCAGAAGCGTACAACTTTGTTTCTATTTATTTTATTATTGTTTGCGAACACTTTGCAGCACATATTCATTACAGAATCCAACATTTGAAGCTCGTATGAGAAAAATACAAATGACATAGAGTTTATAAATAAAAGGTTGCATTCTTAATGAAAACAAAATAACATACACAGAATGCAATAAATAGCAGTTTCACGAACAAAACTATAAAGCAAATAATTTTATTAGTCGACTCTTGTGGCAATACATGTAATTCCTTTTGTTTTCACGGTTCTTGCAAAAAAAATTACTTTGTCTATTTTTAAACTTTTCGAAACACACTTAAAATCTTGAATTTTACACATTAATAAAATGAAATACTACCATACATCACAAACACATAAAATCAATTTAAAACGTAAAACTCCGAGTTTTGCTGAAATCTTGCAGCGAAATGTAGAAATTCAACGTTGTTCATATTCAGTTGCCTTCGCTTCATAGTATTTGCATCCGCGATTAAAATTAAGCAATTATTTCATTTATGAATTGGTATTTGTTTATTTAAAATGTAGTACGCAATGAGAGAGTCAATATTAAAAGATATTACAAACAGGGTTTGCCGATATATATCATGATATACAACATCCGATATTTATAATGAAAATATCGTGATATTTTCAATTTTTATTTTTTCTACTATCGGTATTTTCAATTTTAAAGTTGTGTATATCGTGCTAATTTTTTTCATTTATTATTAAAAATAACCAAACAGTTATGCAGTGCCAACAGTTTCTGATGTATTGATACATCATTAGTATAACAGATTCTTTTTTACTTCCTTTTACAAAAAAGGAAGTAGGGGAAAGTGGGGCTGAAAGGGACAGGGGCTGAAAGGGACATTATATATTTCTTAAAACCTGATGTAAATAAAAGTTTTCATTTACTGCCAACAGAGGGAGCCAGATGTTTATAGTTGGTAGACCAAGTCAATTTGTCAACATAACAATTATTTTTATCTGCAAATACTGAAGTTAATTTTCCTCATCAAAAAGTAAGTTATACTTCTATTTATATTTTGTTTCAGAACTAAAGTGTATTTAGTTATAGAAATAATCTTTGTGTGTTAATTAAAAGTACATTAAATACCTAAAAATCTGTGATAAGCGATTTTCACAGGACAGAAAGTTAGGCTTAGCAGCCATGTGGTGTATGTAATGTATGAATCTGGGGCTGAAAGGGACACTATCATCGGGGCTGAAAGGGACATGTCCCTTTCAGCCCCAGAAAAATTATGCTTATGTTTAAAATTTTCTTTTTTTTTAAAATTATTTCAATAATTAATATATTGCATTAAAATTTTAATAATAAATTATGAAAAAATGCTCTGTTAATGTATAATTTAAATAACTTTAAACTGCAGGTATATTTTATTAATTTAATAAAATCAAATTAAGACATACAAATTTTACAACTTTTTTTTTCAGTTGCAAATATGGTACGTAACTACAAAAGGAAGACAGATAGAGTCAGAAAGACTGGATCTGAGATGGAAGCAGCTGTAAATGAAGTTCTAGTTCATGGACAATCAGTTAGATCAGTTTCTAAACAATATGGGATTGCTAAATCATATTTAGCACGAAAAATCAAAATGTATAAAGAGATGGGAGAAGTTAAAGAATTTACTCACAAGCCAAACATTGGCAATAGAAGAGTGTTTACTTCTGAACAAGAAACTGAATTAGCTTCTTATTTAGTTAAAGCTGCAAAAATTAGTCATGGATTAACTGCTGTGCAAACCAGGACACTTGCTTATGAATATGCTTTGCTTATAGAATCGCCACTGATTCCGGATGTTTGGAAAAGCACAAAGCAAGCTGGCTATGACTGGCTGAAGGGATTTATGAAACGAAGTGGGGATCTCTCTCTCCGCACTCCTGAGCCAACTAGTCTGTCCCGAGCAACAAGTTTCAATGCTTTAAATGTCAGAATATTCTATGAGAAACTTGCAGAAGTAATGAATCGCTACAAATTTACAGCAGACAGGATTTATAATGCTGACGAAACCGGGATTACAACTGTACATAAACCACCCAAAATTATTGCAAAACGTGGTCAAAAGCAGGTTTCACAAATAACATCAGGCGAAAGGGGTCAACTCGTTACTATGTTATGTATTGTAAATGCCATAGGAAATACTTTGCCACCTGTATTTATTTTTCCAAGAACCAATTACAAGGAATTTATGCTTCATGGTGCACCTCCACAGAGCCTTGGATTGGCGTATAAGACTGGATGGATGACATGTGATAACTTTCTTGCAGCTCTTAAACACATTGCTAAATATTCTTTCTGTACCCTAGATAATCCAATATTGTTACTAATAGACAATAGTGAAACACATATAAGTGTCGAAATCATAAAGTTTTCCAAGGAAAATGGCATAGTAATTTTGACATTTACTCCTCATTGTAGCCACAGAATGCAGCCACTCGATGTTTCTGTCTTTGGCCCATTTAAAGGTAGATACAATGCTGCTGCCAATAACTGGATGATAACAAACCCTGGCAAAACCATAACCATTTATAATGTGGCCGAACTTGCAGGCATTGCATTTTCTTTGGCCTTCACAAGATCGAACATTCAATCCGGTTTTCATAAAAGTGGCATTTATCCTTTTAATAAAGAAATCTTTACTGAGGAGGATTTTTTGAGTGCCTACGTTACAGACAGACCAAACCCAATAATAGCCCCAGAAACTTCTCCCAGCCAAAATGATGTATCGCAACCTGGTACATCAAAAGAAGTCGAGAAACCATTATTGGATTTAGCAGTGCCAGTCCCGTTTTCTAATGATACAAAGCATCTCTCTATAGAAGTGATCCGACCTTATCCTAAGGCTGCACCAAGAAAGGCATGTAGAGGTCGAAAAAAGGGTTCGTCCCGAATTTTGACAGACACACCTGAAAAAAAAAGAGTGGAACAAGAACGTTTAGCAAAAGTTGCTAGTAAAGGCAAAAGTAAATGTGCTTCTTACAATATTCAGAAAGACCGTCCGAAACGAATAAAACGGAAGCTTCTCACAATCTCATCTAGTGACAGTGATGATGACGACAGCTTTCAAGCATTGGATTCAACAAGTGATTATGATGAATTTATTGTGAACAAAACAAATATCCAGACAAATGACTTTGTATTAGTGAAATTTTTAGGAAAATCCTGTGTGCATCATTATGTAGGAAAGGTTGTTGGTAATCCCGACACAGACGAACTGAAAGTAACTTTCCTTAGGAAAAGTCATACATGTTGGAAATTCGGTTTTCCTGACAATGAAGACACTAGCATCGTAGATATGAATGATGTTGTTTCAAAGTTGCCGCCGCCTTTGAAATTGGGTGGCACAGCAAGGATGAATGCACAATTTCAATTTCCAATCGATATTAGTTCATTTAGTGTTAAATAATTTTCATATTTGTTCATTAGAAATTAGAAATTTGTTCATTAAATAATTTTCATATTTGTTCTTTTATATGACATTGAATATGCTGTTGTTTGGGAAAGTATTTTCACACAAATAAAATTGTGCTGCAACATTAAGTACTGTTATTTGTTGTGTCCCTTTCATCCCCATCATATGTCCCTTTCAACCCCGATGATGGGGCAGAAAGGGACAGCGGATTACCCTACCGCAATTCATTGTACTGAACAAATTATTGGCGTTACATCTTTGTTACTATATTCTTATAATAGACAATGAAATGCTTTATAAACTGTTTTAGAAACAATAATTTCAATTGTGAAAGTTTTATAGAAAATAAAAGAAAACCTGAATTTGTCCCCTCCAGCCCCAGCCTCCCCTATTGTATTCGCGAAAAAAAATTCACTCAAAATTCGGCCTTAATTTTCATTTTGCTCACCCCCGAATTAATGTTGAGTTTTTTTTTCAACCCGACCACACGCGGATAGGTGCCTAAGAAGGTATAGACATCCGAAATATCCATTTTGACGATCCCCGAGTTAATTACAACGAGTTTTCTCGTGACGTCTGTACGTACGTACGTATGTATGTGCGCACGTGTGTATGTGTGTATGTATGTCGCATAACTCAAGAACGGAATGTCCTAGAAAGTTGAAATTTGGTACGTAGACTTCTAGTGAGGTCTAGTTGCGCACCTTTCTTTTTGGTTGCATTCGGATGTTCCAAAGGGCGTCTTTTACACATTTTTTGGGGGAAATCAATGTTAATTTTAATGCTATCTCAAGTGGTGTTATAATTTATGCAAATACTTGGCAATATGTCGCCAAGCTTTTGGTCGCCAAGTTTTGTCGCCGACTTGGCGACACATTTTATGTTTGTTTTTTAATCTGGTTTCAATTTGGCCATTGTGGGTGATAGTTAGAGAGTTAACTATTGAATCATATCAAAATTGCCAATAATGGGGAATTAACTTTAAATTGGTGTAAAAGGAAGTCATGTGATGCACACATCAGCTCGTTTTGTTTTGTATTCATAAATCATTAGTAATTTAGCAATTTTAATACAGATTACAAGTGCTCAGTTAAATATTAAACATTGTTCAGAAAAAAAGAAAATGTGTGATGACTGCACCGACTAATGATTTTTTATTTCTGAATATATTTCTGTAAAAGTAAAGAAAAATGAGAGAGAGAGAGAGTAAAACAACTCATGCTATATTAACTCCATTAAAATCAATAAAAATGTAAAATAAAAAAAAAGATACAAATAATGAAAGAAACTTTAATTTTAATAACTAATAATCTTTACTAATAATAAAGCTGAAAGTCTCTCTGTCTGGATGTCTAGATGTCTGCGACGCGCATAGCGCCTAGACCGTTCGGCCGATTTTCATGAAATTTGGCACAAAGTTAGTTTGTAGCATGGGGGTGAGCACCTCGAAGCGATGTTTCGAAAATTCGATGTGGTTCTTTTTTTATTCCAATTTTAAGAAAAAAACTATCATAAATTACGAAATTATCATAACGTGGAACCGTAACATGGGCACAAGCCAATTGGCGAGATACGAAATGATCATAACGTGGAACCGTAACACGGGTACAAGTCAATTGGCGAGAAAATTCACCATACATTATTTGTAAATATACAGGCAAACCAAAAGACCTTTAATTTTTCTATTACGGGCGAAGCCGTGCGGGTGCCACTAGTAATATAATAAAATGAAAAGTGATTGAAGATTCTGCATTTACTATTTTAAGGACTTTATTTTGTGCTGATTGAAAGTACCGGATATATATAAAAATATCCGATATATATATCAAAATATCTGATATTTTGAATCCTGTATTACAATTGAGAGCATGACTGATTGCTTCACTTTCAATTCTTGTTTCCACAGCAACGTTTTCTTTCGAAAATTGAGAAACCGTATCAACTGAATCTCCTCATTTCAGACCTAACTTTTTCTAGCAAATTCACTTAACACCGTTTACAGATAAATGCGTAAGCACAAGATTAGCGCTCTTAACCCTGGGTTAAGGCAAAACTACGTGCAGTATATCGACAATATCCAGAGACTGTAGTTTCATCCTTTCAAAGACCTCAACATGGGGGTACTCCATGAGACGGTAACTTACTGCTACCTAAGCTTTACCTTCAACTTAGGCGAGTTCACCAACCCAGTAATTGCGGTCGTTCGCTGGCGTGCAAAATTAATTTTAGCTACCAGTTTGTGGGTAACCTCAGTTTCAATGCGATGGCATTTGCTTCTTTCTCTGTTATTGACTATTCCGGGCTAATGAGTCTATAGCAAAGACGAAACTGCAGTCTTGGCATAACTGGGCTGTTGGTACATTGCATGTAATAAGCATTCTAGTTTCAAAATTGATCAAGTATTTGTTCAGTTAGAATTAAAAAACAATTTTCATTTAAATTATCTATTTCCAAATCTCTTCCCGAAAATCAGCAGTCATAAAAATGGCCCGTTTGAGTTAGTAACTACACGGATACAATACAGTATTTAGAAAGTATAAATTCATCAGTTGTCATTTACAAGAAGAAAAACATAAAAAGGATTATTCGAACTTTTGTTTTGGGAAATGACACGGAAAAATATAACAGCTATAAGAAAAGTATAACTTCTTACAAACATAAACCTATTTTAATTCCTGATTTTATAGTATCACTGTATTTATGTTCTGAAATTTCATAATATCTTTGACTTAAATGTTTTCATTGAACTATGTACAAAACCGCAGTAAAATCTCAATTTTAAAAATCTCAATTCTTATAAAAAACATCAATGTAAATATTAAAATAAAAAATATTAATTCAAAATCTTACATTCATTATTTTACGAACACTTATGTATGAATTTGAAACGACTCTAAAATCCAAGCACATTATTACGGAAAAGTGATGAAAATAAAAAACATAAATTAAAAAACACTAAGTTCATTGATTCCTTTTACAAAAACTGCAATAAATTCAAAGTAGCTCTAAAATCCAAGCACATTATTAAACAAAGGTCATGAAAATAAAAACTATCAATTCAAAATCTTAAGTTCATTGATTTTCTTTATATAAACTGTTATAAATTCGAAGTAGCTCTAAAATCCAAGCACATTATTACACAAAGGTCATGAAAATAAAAACTATCAATTCAAAATCTTAAATTCATTGATTTTCTTTATATAAACTGTTATAAATTCGAAGTAACTCAAAAATCCAAGCATATTATTACACTTAAGTACAATGACATGAGATAAATGAATAACAAATATGAAATGAAAAATTAAGGCGAAACACAGATCATAACATACAAGCCAGCAGGTTTGCTGCTACAGATGACGCGAGTTAGGCACATTGACATGACTTGAATCTCAAATGAAATCAAACGGACATGGAAAAAAAGGACAGCATGTTACACTTTTTGTATTCTTGCGATCTGGGGAGAGGGGGTCGGTGTCGGTCTGAAAATAAGTCACCCAGACCGACAGATTCGGAAGGAGAAAAATGTGCTCAGCAAGTACAGAACAGCGTTAACAATTCCCAAGACCTGAAAAGACAATTAAAACTTAGTCTCACACTGTTAACTCGGAACACAAATAAAGACAAGAGCAATTCTTAAAGCCGGTGCTATTAATTTACGAGGGGGGACCCAAAAATAACCGGATTTTTGTTCTAAAACATTTATATATTAGTTTATTCACAACATTTCTGTAGTCTCCTTCAAAGTGTTCACCTTAGATGCAATACACTTGTTAATTCTTTTTTTCCACTGTTAGAAGCTTCCCTGGAACTCTCTAACTTTGACCATGTCCGGTGCCCTTTGCGAAGCAGTTTTTACAGCCTCTACATCATCAAAATGCTTCACTTTCAGAATTTTTTTCATCCTCGGGAACAGAAAAAGATCACAGGGGGCTAAGTCAGGCGAATACAGGGGTCGAGGTACGACTAGCCACCCCTGAGAGGCCAAGTAGCAATTAATAGTAACGGCCGTGTGTACGGGAGCGTTATCATGGTGAAGGAACCATTCTTCCGATCGCCCGCACGAGCTCCGACTCATTCTTGTTTCTTCTAAATTTTCGTCAATCGTAAAACGACGACTCTCGTTGATTTTTTGGCGGATTTTTTCAACGTTTCCATCATTTCGAGACGTTGAAGCGCGCTCAGAGCGAGCATCATCTTCAACAATCATGCTACCACGTTTAAAGCGCCCAAACCAATCGAAAACTTGTGTACGGATCATAGCATCGTTCTTGAAAGCTTGTTGAAGCATTTGGTAAGCTATTCCGTTGCCGACTTTTCAAGATGGAAGCAAATTTTCAATTTTACAGTTCGTTCTTTTTAAATCTGCCATAATGAGTTCGCAGGCTGAAAGCAACAGCACCTGAGAAAACCAACTCTACGATCAGACGTTATCAACTAAACTGACGCCACTTGCACAGCTGGTTTGTGAAGGTCTCTACTTGAGCCATCTAGCTAGAGAACACTCTACTACATCCAGAATTGGCATCGCACCATTAGTCCGGTTTCTTTTGGGTCCCCCCTCGTATACCCAAGCAATATATGCTTCAAATTAAAATAAAATCATTCTTTATGGCGTAGCAAAATGTGTAAAAAGATTTCGGGCGAGTTTTGAGTACGGTGGAGTGTTAATTGCTAATTCTCTTTAAAAGCCTTCCAGATTTTTGATCAAATAACAGTTTTAGTGAAAAAAGCAGCAATTAATACTTTGGTGTACAGGGAGATTAAATTATATTACTGCTTACATTATCAAAATTAGTGTTTTCATATGGATACTAAACACAAAACTTTTTAAACAAAAAGCACTAGAATGCAAAGATTGTAAATTTCTAAATACGTCATTCTGCGAAAGAAATATTGAAATGTGAACTTTTTTACAAGTGGAAATAAACCCCTTCGGAAAAATGGTGAAAAAAGTGGTTTCACCCCTAAAAATTTCCCGTTTTTCACTACCCCCCCCTATCCCTTGACACACACACACAATTTCACGAACCCCCTGCGTTCCTCAAAGCGTGACAGCATTTGTGGACGACCCCCTAATTGGAAAGTTCTGTTAATTAGCGTTCAGATATTCATCGCTCTACTATACTTGAAATTATAGTTTTGAGAACCACGACAAATTCAAAAAAAAAAAAAGATGAATACTTACCGCAGCGGCCATTTCTCCTTCGTACTCTCGTGCTCGGTAGTGCTTGTTAGTGTTGGAGACATTGACGAGGAGAGCGAGACTGGCACTGATGTAAAAGACAAAGCCAAACAAGTGGTACAGAAATTCCTGGAAGCAAAATTTAGGTAAATAAAAACATTGAAAAGCTACAAAAAATGTTATCAATATATCAGACATAAAGCATAATTGTATGCTAATAACAATAAAACTATAGCTGACTCGTGAGAAACAATCGCGCACGGGAGAAAGAATTTAAAAACCTGTTTTTTTTTTTTTTTTTTGAGCAATCACGATTGCTTATTGCTCTCATTTGACTGTTTTGATGTCTTATGATATTATTTTCCCACCAGCACCCTCTGCAGCATCACCGTCGATCGGCTCCTCACGATGCTGCTCCTCTAGCGAAAGCCGTCTCTAGGTTGCATCAATATCCTACACACACGCGCATATATACACAACTACACGCACACGCACATACACTTACATACACATACACACACACAAACACATACATACAGACACCTACACATACACACAAACACATACACACAACTACCCACACATTCATGCCTGCACACAGACACAAACACATATGCCTACACACACCATACCCCCCCCCCACACACACATTCATACACACAACTACCCACGCACATCTGCCAGCACACAGACACAAACACACATGCCTACACACACATACCCCTACACACAAACACACATACCCTTCCACACACAAACACACACGCCTACATACACAAACTCGTGATTGCGAAAAACATAATTTGAATTCAAGATCTCAAATTTCAATTTTTTTTTTTTTTTTTTTTGAATAACAGCAAAAAGGTGACTGCTATTTTGTCTTATTTCTCGCTGATAGAGGGAAAAAAAATATTTAAATGATGACTTACTTTTAAACTTTAATGAAGTATTAAGGAAATTACAGAGTAACCCATAATATATATATATATATATATATATATATATATATATATATATATATATATATATATATATATATATATATATATATATATATATATACATATATATATATATATATATATATATATATATATATATATATATATATACATATATATATATATTGTTACAAATTCTGTAAATAGTAATTATTGTAGGAACGTAACCTGTAAATAGTTTCCCGTAATGAATATACAACCCCTTTTTCATATTGCTAAAGTATACGGCCCCTCTATTTCCTTTTTGTTCGTTGATAAAATTTGATAACGGTCTACGCATTTCGCGAAGAGGTAAGAATGTTGTGGAAAATTCTTTTCGGTGTATAAAAGCCGTTAGCGATGGATAAACAAGTTAGTTTCGATTGATATTTCGAACTGAGAGCATTTTGCTCTGTTTATAGCGAGGCATTTCGCTGTGTTGTTTTCGTATTTGGAAGTAAATACGTGTGTAAACGTTGAGTTTACGGTGTTGTGTGATAATTGCTTGATTGCTGATGAATAATTTAGCAGTTGTTGAAGATCTTTCCTGTACATAGTGTAAATAAATTTCCTGTGCTTTTATCAAGAACTGTGTCTTCATTTCAAGAAAGTGGAAGTCGCACCGAATCCGTTACAATTTGGCGCCGAACGTGGGGCTTCTTCTGGACTTTCTTGGAGTAAGTGTGACTTTGGACATTTTTTTTCATAAAGACTTTTTGAATTTGGACTTTATTTTTATGGTGATTACTCGCGCAATGGATGAACAATTAAAACAACTTCTTGACGCAATCAACTCTGTAAAAAATGATATGGCGACTAACCAAGAACAATTAAAAAATGAATTGGCGACTAACCAAGAACAGTTAAATAGTGATTTAACTGCTAAAATTACTACAAGTCAAAATGAAATAAAAAAAGACCTAACGTCGATGAAAACCATGATGGAGAATCAACTAACCGCCATGGGAGATAAAGTTGATGCTCTGGAAGAAAAATTTAATACTGTGGAAGAGCGTATCGCCAATGTGGAAAATAAGTTGGAAGAAGACAAGAAATTTACTTCATTTAAGGAAGAAATAATTAAAGACATGGAACGGAGATTGGCGACCGCGGAAAGCAGTTCTGTACAGTTTGGCACTCCCACATCTGTTGCTCGACCGTCCATTAAACTGGCCACATTTGATGGGAAAAGTTCGTGGCAGGTATACAAGACCCAATTCATGATAGTGGCGGAAGCGAACGGATGGGACTCTGCTACCAAGGCCTGTCATCTTGCAGCATCCCTGAGAGGTGACGCAGCGGACATTCTTCAGACCCTTCCGGACAGCCAGCGCCTGGATTTCGCCGCCCTCACATCTGCGTTGGAGCTTCGCTTCGGTGAGAAGTGCCAGAAAGATTTCAGCCGACTCCAGTTGAAGTCCCGTTTCCAGAAAACCGGGGAAACCCTGCAAGAGCTAGCGGCGGACGTCGAGAGACTGTCTCATCTTGCTTTTTACGACTGCCCTGCGGATGTTCGAGACAACCTGGCACTCAACTATTACATCGACGGGGTTCGAGATCCGGAAATCCAGAAAGCTCTACGGATGGCGGATGTCAAAGACCTGAATTCTGCTGTTGTGTATGCGATGAAGTTGGAGGCCGCCCAGCAAGCAACCCGTGTGGATCGCCATCCCATCCGAACTCTGGAAGCTGATGAGTCTGATTCCCGGTCGTCCCACCTCGCTGAACTCGAGAGACAACTCGGTGACTTGGCAAGACATCTGAGCAGCATAACAGCCCAAAAGAAACAAGAGCAGAAGTGCTGGAAATGCGGTAGTGAAGGACACCTGCGAAGGAGTTGTCCGGCTCGCCAAGCTACGCGAGGGAAGGAAATCACCACCACCAGAGCTCTGCAGATTTCCTCTTCTAGTAGTGGCAGTGATGGACTTTTCATTTACGCCCATGTAAATGGGAATCCTTGCAAACTGATTGTCGACACTGGAGCCAATGTGACAATCGTTAGGACAGATGTGGCTCGTGAATTTGGATTGAAACTGCTGTGGACATCGCCACGCGTAAGTCTCCAGACTGTGACAGGTGACAAAATCGAGATTGACGGTAAAGTGGACTTGGAAATAGTGTTTGGGAATGCCACCTACCATCATACGGCATTCGTCGCTGATATCACGGACCCCTTCATTCTCGGATTGGACTTTTTGAAGAAATATGACGTCACTCTCGACTTCAAGACTAATGAGCTGCACTCGATGAGAGAAGACATAGCCGTTTTCCCTGCAGAAAGTGATGTAAAATCCGCTCATCAAATAATAGCCCAAACAGATTTATCGATTCCCTCAAGGTCAGAATCATTAATACCTGGCTCCATTGAAGAAACCAATAGTTTTCGATTTGGACTCATTGAATACCCTAACCTAAGCAATAGCCTAAAAGGAGTGCTGGTAGCATCTACGCTTGTGGACCTTTCTAAGGATGTAATTCCCGTGAGAGTCGCCAACGTGAGTGAAAGGTCAAGGAATATCCGGAAAGGTGAAGTGTTAGCAACTTGTACTCCAGTAAACTGCATCACTAGAAGAATCAATCGACTGTGTCTTCTGAGTCCTTGATATCGAAGTTAATTGGGAGTGCACCATTAACGAAAGATCAAAGAACTGCTGCGGAACAATTGGTGGACGACTTCAAGCATCTGTTTTCATCTACATCGGAGGATGTGGGTCGGACGAATTTAACGCAGCATAGGATCTACACTGGAGAACACCCCCCTATTAAACAGCATCCAAGACGACTACCGTTCGCCAAGAAGGAAGAGGTTGAGACCCTCCTGAAAGAGATGAAGGAGAACGATGTAATCGAACCCTCATCCAGTCCTTGGGCGTCTCCCATCGTCTTGGTCCGAAAGAAAGATGGCTCCACCAGATTTTGTGTCGAATACCGACGGCTGAATGAAATCACCAAGAAAGACAGTTACCCTCTTCCACGGATAGACGACACCTTGGACACTCTGTCCGGACACAAGTGGTTTTCGACCCTGGACTTGAAGAGCGGCTACTGGCAGGTTGAGATACACCCTGATGACCGAGAGAAGACAGCGTTTACAACTGGACAAGGCTTATGGCAGTTTAAAGTGATGCCCTTCGGCCTCTGCAATGCACCAGCTACGTTCGAGCGTCTTATGGAGACGGTGTTAAGAGGACTTTCTTACGAATCCTGTCTGGTCTACTTAGACGATATCATCATCGTGGGACGCAGCTTCGAAGAACATCTGGCAAATCTTAGGAAGGTGCTGCAAAAGCTTAAGGAAGCCAATCTGAAGTTAAGCCCGTCCAAATGTAATTTGTTCCGCCGGTAAGTGAACTACCTTGGTCACATCATCTCTTCTGGGGGTGTACAAACCGATCCAGAGAAGGTATCTGCTGTCAAGAGTTGGAGTCGTCCCGAAAACATCCATCAGTTGCGAAGTTTCCTGGGGCTCTGCACGTACTACAGGAAGTTTGTGAAGGGTTTTTCCAACATTGCACGACCTTTGCATAAGCTGACGGAGAGCAAGCAAAAGTTTGAATGGTCCAAAGAATGCGAAGATGCATTTCTACGACTGAAGGACGCTTTAACATCAACGCCTATCCTCGCCTATCCTCAGCCTGAAAAATCCTTCATCCTGGACACTGATGCGAGCAACGAGGGCATCGGAGCTGTTTTATCCCAAGAAATTGACGGAAATGAACATGTCATCGCTTACTGGAGCAAATGCTTATCAAAGTCGGAGCGAAATTACTGCGTCACCAGAAAGGAGTTACTGGCCATAGTGAAAGCTGTAGAACACTTCCATCATTACCTCTACGGCCGAAAATTTCTGCTTCGGACAGATCATGCCTCATTAACTTGGCTTTTGAACTTCAAAAATCCGGAAGGCCAGATAGCCAGATGGATACAGCGGCTCCAGGAATATGACATGGAGATCAAGCATCGAAAAGGGTTATCTCACGGTAATGCTGACGCTTTATCAAGGAGACCCTGTCCTGAGAACTGCCACTATTGTTCCCGAATCGAGAAACAGTATGGAACGACTAGCCCTATCGCCTATCAGGTGACAGTGACTCCAATATCATCAGAACCTGATCCATGGAGTGACGACCAAGTTCGAAAAGATCAACTTGAAGACCCCGACATAAAACCAATTTTGGAGTTCATGGAAAGTGACAGTCGAGCCCTAGCTGGCAGGACGTTTCCATCTTTAGTCCTGCAACAAAAAGATACTGGGCTTTATGGAACTCGCTCCATTTACGGAACGGCGTGCTGTACCGAAAATGGGAATCTGATGACGGCAAAACATCTAGGTGGCAGTTACTACTTCCCCGATCAAGGATTTCAGATGTTCTGAAAGAAATACATAGTAGTGCGACTGGAGGACATTTTGGTGTCTTGAAAACCCTCATTAAAGTTCGGGAGCGCTTCTTCTGGAGCAAGGCGAAGGATGACGTGGAGAAGTGGTGCCATTCTTGTGACGTCTGTGCTGCTCGTAAAGGACCGAAGAAGAGAAGCAGAGGGAAGCTACATCTGTACAACGTTGGAGCTCCTTTCGAACAAATTGGGATCGACATCTTGGGTCCTCTACCAAGAACTGCTGATGGGAACAAATACATTCTTGTTTCCATCGACTACTTCACCAAATGGCCGGAAGCATATCCCATTCCAGATCAAGAGGCTACCACCGTAGCAGAGACTCTAGTCCAACATTGGATCTCGAGATACGGAACACCTTTGCAGATTCATTCCGATCAAGGGAGGAATTTCATCTCTGCTGTGTTTAAGGGCCTATGTCAAATTCTCAGAATTGAGAAAACTAGGACAACACCACTACACCCACAATCGGACGGCATGGTGGAGAGATTTAACCGCACAATCCTAAATAATCTCTCGCTTATGGTATCCAGAAATCAACAGGATTGGGACAAGAAGCTACCTTTGTTCCTGCTGGCCTACCGCAGTGCTGTCCACGAGACTACCGGATTTGCCCCATCTCAGATGCTCTTCGGACGAGAGCTTCGGCTACCTTGTGATCTCGTCTTCGGTCGTCCTCCGGATGCGCCTTCATCGCCTGAGGAGTACATCCAGGATCTCCAGGCCCGGTTGGAAGACGTTCATAACTTCGCACGAGAGCGAATCAACATCGCGGCGGAGAAGATGAAGACCAGATACGACACAAGGTCTACTGGACAAGAATTCAACGAAGGCGACAAGGTTTGGTTATGGAATCCCATCCGACGGAAAGGTCTGTCACCCAAATTGCAGTCGCATTGGGATGGACCCTACAAAGTCCTTAACCGACTAAATGACGTCGTAGTGAGGATCCAAAAATCACCTAATGCAAAACCCAGGGTTGTACATTATGATCGGTTAGCCCCATACTATGGCCATAGTTCATGAGTACTACGTAAACAACCATGGTTGATAACATAAAAGTTGTAGATAATTTTTGCTTTTAATGTTTAGTAATATTTCTTGTTATTATTGTGTTTTCTGTATCTGTTAGTTATTAATTAATGTGTATATTTGTAAACTTGTGACAGAAGTTTGGCACCCTTTCTGGGGATTGTACTGCCTGGGACGTGCAGTCCTTAGGAAGGGGGCAATGTTACAAATTCTGTAAATAGTAATTATTGTAGGAACGTAACCTGTAAATAGTTTCCCGTAATGAATATACAACCCCTTTTTCATGTGGCTAAAGTATACGGCCCCTCTATTTCCTTTTTGTTCGTTGATAAAATTTGATAACGGTCTACGCATTTCGCGAAGAGGTAAGAATGTTGTGGAAAATTCTTTTCGGTGTATAAAAGCCGTTAGCGATGGATAAACAAGTTAGTTTCGATTGATATTTCGAACTGAGAGCATTTTGCTCTGTTTATAGCGAGGCATTTCGCTGTGTTGTTTTCGTATTTGGAAGTAAATACGTGTGTAAACGTTGAGTTTACGGTGTTGTGTGATAATTGCTTGATTGCTGATGAATAATTTAGCAGTTGTTGAAGATCTTTCCTGTACATAGTGTAAATAAATTTCCTGTGCTTTTATCAAGAACTGTGTCTTCATTTCAAGAAAGTGGAAGTCGCACCGAATCCGTTACAATATATATATATATATATATATATATATATATATATATATATATATATATATATATATATATATATATATATATATATATATGCGTTTGCCGGCCGTAAGAATAAAAATCGTGCCAAGTGACATATATTCAACTATCTGACTTAAATAAAGGAAAAATAAAGCACCATGCAAAATTTCCCTCAAACAATGACGATAGATATTATGTATTATATATATCTATATATATAAAAATATCCATGAACTCAAAAACTACCCGGCAGATTTGGCTGAAACTTTCACCGTTTGTTATTTTTGGTACTGGAAATGTTTATAGACCAGTTCGAAAAAAATCCGATCGATAGTTCCTTTTTTATTCCAATTTAAGTCACAATCCATTGGATAAATACGAATAAAATTATCGGCTGCAGAAATTAATTCGCGTGAAAGATCTCATTGATAAGAAGTTAGCTGTTGCCATTTTTCTTGAGTTTGAACAAATGAATTCTTTCTTTATTGTTTTATGGCTTTTCATGCAACGGGGGGATTTAAAACTTTTTCTATTTGATATTTTTAGCGATTGATTGATCTTGCAAACTGCGTGAGTACAAACTTGGAGTATAGTCACGGCTTCACTTGTTACCTGGACCGATTATTATGAAAATTGCAATATATATGTATTTTTCCACGGAGAAGGTGCATAATATGCTCATTGAAGCCACTCGCCACCAGGTGGCACTGCAGAGTAGCAACTTCTGCCCCGTTCAACCGATTGTCATGAAAATCAGTATAATGATGTATTTTTTTTTGGTTGGCGTAGCAACGCGAGTCGGGTACAGCTAGTATATTATAAAGAGAGAGGGCGGATTTTTGTGTGTTTATATGTTCGAGGTAATCTCCGGAACCACTGCACCTATTTGAAGAAACCCTTCACTATATGAAAGGTGCTTTCTTATTGAGTGACATGGGCTGTAATTCGAAAAAAATCCGATAAACCGTTCTTTATTTTTCCCAATTTAGGCCCAAATTTCACATAAATTCCAAAATGTGGGAGTGAAAAATTACTTGCACATATTATGTATCGTTGAAAAGGGTAGAATTTTCAGCGTTCTAAACAATCTGTTTCCATGCTCTAACTTAACTACGGCGGGAGTAATTTGCGTTTTTAGCTCCAACCTTTTTAGGCTTAGCTAAAATTTGGGCATTAGTTTCCTCATTAAATCTATCAATCAAATGTGAAGGAATTGTCCCACAGTTTTCTTTTTGACACCATTGAAAAAAGCGACATTTTTTATTCCAGATGTCCAAAATAGCTTATATCTTCAAAGGAAAAAAAGTTACAAGCGTTTTTAAATCAATTTCGAAATACGTAAGTCATTTTGATTCAGGTTGTCAACCACTTTATTTTCGCGTTTCCATGGCTACGCTTTTTTAATCCATTGTTTATTTCCTTATTTTGCATTTAATTTCTCAAACTTATTTTATTTCATGTTTCCATGGTTACGCTTTTAAAATCCATCTTTCGCATTTTAATTTCTTAAAAGTATTTTAATATCTGTCGTCATTGTTGGAAGGGTAATTTTGCATGGTGTTTTTTTTTTATTTATTTATTTAAGCCTGATTTTGAATATATGTCGCTTGACACAATTTTTATTCGCAAGGTAGACCGGGCAAAGCCGGGCAACGCAGTTCTTAATATATAAAGATTTGAAAGCTACTGTTAATGTGATTTTATACTTTCTTGTTTATTTGGCGAAACATTTATTATTACTAAAGAAAAAACACCCGCTTCACTCGCAAAAGGACTGTGTTCCTGTAGCGTGGTCGCTTGGCGCGTTACGCACTGAGCAGTTCAGTCTAGGATTATTGTTTTAAAGCAACAGTAAATGTAATTCCTTGTTTTGAAAGAAAAGAAACTTTTGATTTGTTTTTGCCGAGTGAAACGTACGACATTTTCTTCTTTTTTTCTGACGATGATTTTTGATGTTCCACGGGGATTTTTTTTTTTTTTTCGTTAAACAGAAGGATTATGATAGCGTGGTTGCTGGGCGAGTTTGATTATTTGCTGTCTTTGTTTGTTTATTTGGCGAAATATTTTAAATTGCAGTAAAAACCGCTTCATTCGCTGAATAGAGTTTTAAAGTAACTGTAAATCTAACGAAACGAAACTTGACGAAAAGTTTTAAATTCCCCTAAAGAAACTTTAATAATTTTCTTTTCTTTTTTGAAAAAGTGTGTTCGCATTTTATACAAAGAAAAATGATCATTTCACATCAGCTGGGGAGGGGGCGTCAATTGTTTTTTATTCAACGGACTTCCATTAAATTTTTAGCACGGGCATCGCTGTGCGGGGACTGCTAGTATAAAATACTTTTAAGAAATTAAAATGCGAAGGATGGATTTTAAAAGCGTAACTATAAAAAAAACGAATTAAAATAAGTTTAAGAAATAAAATGCAAAATAAGGAAAGAAACAATGGATTCAAAACCGTAACCGTGGAAACGCGAAAATAAAATGGTTAACAACTTGAATGAAGATGATATTTTTTGAATTTGATTTAAAAACGGTTGTAACTTTTTTTTCATTTGGAGATAGAAGCTTAGTTTTTCGACCATAGGTCGTGATAGATCTGGAGTAAAAAATGTGGCTTTTTCCATTGGTGTCAAATCGTTTCCGATGGTGCGCACTTGCTTTTAGGGCGGAGGTGGGCACCTCTGCAATAATGACCTCCTCCAAAACCAGAAGCTGCATCAGACTTGGTTGTTCTTTTCTCATTTCTAGAAATTTGCTGAGAAAAGGAAGCGCTGGAGCTGAGCTCCCGTGCGCTCTCATGCAAACAAAGCCTTGGTAATGAGTGAGTATGATTTGTCTTACTTTAAACTTCCTTCTGACTTAAGAGGCTCGGAACAATAAAGAAATAAATCAAGCACACAGGTAAGTTAAAGAGAAATTCAAAACAGCGGTAATGTTCGGGATTTCTTCAGTTTCCACACCTCGATTGGTGTATCGGAGCCAGTGTTGCCAGATTGGGGGAAATTTCCCCATTTTGGGGAAATCTGGTGCTCTCTGGGGAAATTTTGGGGAAATGAGTTTTGAGGGTAATTCTTTGGGGAAAAATTTTTTTCTTGGGGAAAACCTGGGGGAAAAAACCTTGGGGGGAAAAAAGAATTTTCATCGTATTTAGATTCGCGTCAAGAAGTAGTACAGTAAAACCTGTAAAGTTGACCACCCTTGTAAGTTGACCACCTGTCTATGTTGACCACTTTTGTCAGGAACGGAATTTGTCCTATCTCATATAATGAAGGAAAACCTCTGTAACTTGACCACCTCTCTATCTTGACCACCTGTCTATCTTGACCACTAATGTACGCCGAATTTGGTTTGAAGTAATGTAAAAAACCCTTTGTAAGCTGACCACTTGGTTTATTTTTTAAAACTTTCTTCAGCAAATTATTTTATTTTATTAATTATTAATTATTATTATTATTATTATTATTATTATTTGATAGTTTTCCAAGAATGTTTTTAATGCTTTGATGACGGACTAGCATTTTACTAACTGAACAGCAGCATAAAGCTTATGCTGCTCTTTATTCTCTAAACTTGTTTTTCATTTGTTGTTCTATTTGAGATAGCTTTTTGTTCTCTGTTCAATGAAAATAGGTGTCAGTAGAAAAGTTCAAAATCTTTTCTTTCAGTTGCAATATGTTGTGGCAACACAGGAATTGTGCAAAAGGAACTGGCCCGGATCTAGCTATTTTGGGCCTCCCTGCAACAAAATGTGTTGGGCCCCTCCCTAGTGGCCAGCAGTGTCTATTTGTAAAGTACATAAGTCTTAGTGCTAGTTTTCTTCTATTTTATCTTCAATTTCTAGGGTCAGTAGCCACTTTAAGGACGCGGGCCCCTCGCACTGCGGGTACACAGATCTGGGCTGCTAATGAGTAAAGTTACATGTTTCTGGTGCAAGGGATTAAGAGATGGGAAATTTTAATTTTGCCTTTATGAACTGGGAGAGTCGAGCTTGTTACTCTTTGTGCTATACATAAAAAGGCTTCAAAAAGAAAGTTAGTTGAACTTGAGATTAATAAAAAGTATCAAATATTAAAATTAATTGAAAATGGAGAAATCTAGAGGAAATTAGCTGGCATATATGGAATCTCTAAACCTACAGTGTCTAATATAGTTAAAAACAAGGAAAAAATAACGAAATTATTTTTTGTTTATTATTAAAAATACTAATAGGTATTTTTAATTATTGTTTCACTTTCAATAATGTTAAACACTGAAAGTGAGTTTAACAGAAAGAGTAAGGGTGAACTCCTCAAAAAATGAATACATGATGCAAGAAATGACAAAAAAAAAAAAAAAAAAACATTACCGCCCTTTATAAGTTGACCACCTGTCTAAGTTGACCGCCAAAGTGCAGAACCGCAAGTGGTCAACTTACACAGGTTTCACTGTAGTTACATTGTTTGTATCAAACAGCATTGGTTTAGCCTTGCTCAACTTTATGGAATTCGCATTTCTTATTATGTGGAATATTATGCTACGGAATTCGCATTAATGTTCTGCGTGAGTAACTAGTTGATACGTGAAACAGGTTAAAATAAGTGTGATGAAGAATGTTCTTGGATAAATATATACAAAAATCATAGTTAAAATGTACATACAGAAGCAGAGTAGTAAATGCAAGTAGAAAAAAAACCATTTGGCTATTTCTTATCTCTCGGTCAGGCGCTTGTATTTATGACTGGTGGCATACGTACGGCTTTGCCCATAGTAGAACGGTCTAGGTGCTATACGCGTCACAGAGATCGTGACAAACAGACAGAGAGATTTTCAGCTTTATTATTAGTAAAGATAAAGAAAGATAAAGACAAAAAAAAAAAAAAGCGAAAATGGGAAGAAAAAAAAAAGTTGGGGAATTTTATAAGAAAATTTGGCTATTTGGGGAAAAAAATTTGTTTCAAGAGACAAAAATATTAGAGGAAGTCGATTCATTTTATGAAAATATTAGTGGAAAAATAATTTTTGAATTTGGGGAATTTTGATAGAAAACATCGCTTTTTGGGGAAAAGTTGGAAGGGAATTGGGGAAATCTGGATTTGACCATCTGGCAACACTGATCGGAGCAGACTTTTGCGTAGAGTCACAGTTTTTCAAAAAAAAGCAGCCCGGTCTAAATAAAGCACACACCCCTTCGCATCACGTGATGACACTTTTCTGCTGGCGGAAAAAAAAAGTAAGGCGCGATTTGCGACGCCTACGCCTGATCCACGAACATTTGGGTCGCAAGGTACAGGTCTGCGGAAGATGTTTTCGGGTGCCCACGAAGGGACACGCCCTACCACAAAACACTTCTAAGTGAGGGAGTAAAAAATATTGCTAATTCGAACGATCATAGACTAAACTTTTACATCCTTACGTGAAGTAGAAATGTGGCAAGCTTTGAAATGTTCAAGGATTTGATATTGAATATTGTTTGTCAAAATGTTGAGAAGACAGATTAAAAATAGTTAAAATCTTCGTTCAAAATGGTTTTAAAAAGTCTATGTTTAGAGACCGACACAAATTGTTAATTCTTAGGAGCCAGTAATTTTTTTTTTTTTTGAGCAATCACGATTGCTTATTGTTCTCACTTGACTGTTTTGAATTCCTATCATTTTATTTTCCCACCAGCACCCTCTGCAGCACCACCGTCGACCGGCTCCTCACGACGCTGCTCCTATAGCGAATACCGTCTCTAGGTTGCGTCCATATCCTGCACTTACACGCATACACACACTCCTACACGCACACATACATATACACACACTCATGCCTGCACACAGACACAAACACATATGCCTACGTACACACACACACGAACGCCTACACACACGCGCGCGCGTACACACACAGCACTGCATACACAACACGCACACACATGCATACATATACGCACACATACGCACACACACACATACGCCTACACAAACACACACGCGCATTCATACACACACACACTCGTTATTGCGAAAAACATAATTTTAATTCAAGATGCCAAAAATTCAAATTAATATGATTTTTAACTTTAATTTAAAATTCAAAGTTAGAGTAATATGATTTCAGAAAGATTCTTGTTTGCAAAGGACTAGTTGCTATCTTTTAATCCACAAATTCTCTTCTTTTGCATTAAAAAAAACGTTTTTCTCGTAACACCGGAACACTTGTTTCCAGTTTTCTAAACATTTGTGCATTTTAACATTGCATTATTATCTGTTAATTTTCAGCAAAAAGGTTGCTGAAAAGTAACATTTAAGTCTCAACCACCTCGCATTTGCCCGTGTCTGACACGGGCGAAATTTACCGGAAAATTTGCACTTGCCGGTGTTTCCACACGGGCATCTTGTTTCTTGCGTTATTTCATTTCTAATGCAAATCGGAAACTAATTTTAGTAAAAATAAATGTCTAGATTATAATTAAACTTATTTACTACAAATGGCGGTACTCTTATGCAGATTTTATCTTGTGCAAACTTCGTCATTTTGATGATTAGCCCCCATCATTCCCTAGTCACCCTCCTTCCCACACAACTGAACCACAAAAAAAAAAAAAAAAAACTTTTGCTCTCCCTACATATTCATTTTCTGTCAAAAAGAATCCTAAATAATTTTTTGTCAGTTTTTCTCCAAAAACATTCCTGACTGGCGTTAATCGGAAGTGCCTGGTTTTATTCAAACTAAACACTTTTTATTATTTCATCTGCATAAGAGAAAATTTTATACTGATGATAGTAAAAGTATAGTAGTAAAAGCAAAATTGAAACAGCATCGAACGTGATTATAATAACTAAAAAGATAAGAATTTTTTTAAAGAGAAAAATACTTCTTTTATAGAAACATTTAAAAAAGGGTATAGATAAGTTCCGAAAAATCTTATCTTTTCCCATAAACATCACGCAATGATGAATCAAACAAATCTGATTTGAATAAAAAATATACATAAAACCTGCGGTTACATTGATTAAGATAGCAATTGAATGTCTTGATGTACTTGATGATTATTGAAAATACGCTGACCGAAATTATTTTAAGGGGGTAGCTTTTCCTCAAGTTCGCAAATAACGAAAGCTTTAATTTTCAAGAGCGCGTCCTTCACCATCGTTTTTTTAGAAGGTCTTAACGTCATACTTTCTCCACTGAACGTGCTCCAGACATCGCAACGATGTCTGGAGCAATGCGCACGTGACGTCAGAGCGGCCTGAGAGATGAAAGGGAGATGGAAATTTAATTAAATGAAACTTTTTTTTTTTTTTTTTAAGCACGTGTTTGTGTGGATAGGGTTGGAAAATTTGCAAGAGATTGTAATTGCAACTGTAATTTATTGTGTAATTTGTCTTTTTCAACTGAACTTCTTAAATGTAAACGAATTTTGTCCACAGCTGAAAATAGCTATATGGCGAGTAAATTTTAAAATGTGGTGCTTTGAAAAAACTGCAAACTTTTTCTTTAAAAAACAAATGGGTAACGATTGAACAAATTGATTTTACTTCTATTGATTATTATGTGATTTTTTTTCTGCAAAATTAATTCAAGAGCAGTTTGCGAATAGTAGCTAATAAATGAAAAGCATCTGTTAGGCAGAGCCTCAGTGCATGGAACCAGGAGGCCTCAAACATGTCACATTTTCACTTTCATCGGCTCAGTTTAGCCACCCCTGCCAGGGTTCATTGAATGTCAGCCATAAAATTTACGATATATTTCATTTGAGGCACTAAATATCATGTTGTAATCACAAAGATTACTTTTGCTGATGCTCAATGTGCAGAGATAATTGAATATTAAAAAATGTCGATTTGAGAAAAACCCTAAGTCAGGGCCAACTTTCGGAATTTTTGTGGGTCACAAAAAATTTTTTTGGAAGAAAAGGAAAAATATGTGTCTCTTAGAATCATTCGAAGAATCCACTGTAAAATTTTAGCTAAATCAAAAATAGCATGCATCTGACCCTGCCTGACTCATAAAAACTGACACTTCAACTGTTTCTTCAAAGTTGGCAACCCTGTAAATGTAAGGAAGGGCCAAAAAAAAAAAAAAAAGGAAAATTAATTTGAATTTTGACATCTTGAATTCAAATTATGTTTTTCGCAATCACGAGTGTGTGTATGTAGGCGTGTGTGTTTGTGTGTGTGTGGGGGGGGGTATGTGTTTGTGTGTAGGGGTTATGTGTATGTGTGTGTAGGCATGTGTGTGTATGTGTGCTGGCATAAGTGTGTGAGTAGTTGTGTGTATGAATGTGTGTGTGGGGGGGGGTATGTGTATGTGTGTAGGTATATGTGTTTTTGTCTGTGTGCAGGCATGAATGTGTGGGTAGTTGTGTGTATGTTTTGTGTGTGTGTATGTGGGTGTATGTATGTACGCGCGTGTGTGTGTATGTGTTTGTATGTGTGTATAGGTGTATGTGTGTGTATATTTGTGTGTGCGTGTGTGTGTGTAGTTGTGTATGTATGCGCGTGTGTGTAGGACATGGATGCAACCTGGAGACGGCTTTCGCTAGAGGAGCAGCATCGTGAGGAGCCCGTCGACGGTGATGGTGCGGAGGGTGGCGGTGGAAAAATAAAATGATAGCACGCCAAAAACAGTCAAATGAAAGCAATAAGCAATCGTGATTGCTCAAAAAAAAAAAAAAAAACAGAGTTAGATTATGACATTTCTGAAAAAGCATTTCAGGATCTTTTTAATGAGAAACACTTGATAAAAACTATCAAATGCGAACATTAGGGAATTAGTAAAAACGCTGGTAATGCGTTGGCAACACTTAAAAAGCAGTTTTTGCTACGACGACATTCGAGTTTTTAAAAAAATTCTTCGGACCTACAGATTATGGTCTATGAAAGATTTTGAAGGCTTATGATTCGCTTGGCATATCTGAAGCTTTTTCAACGAGCAAAAAGTTTATTTTCGGCAGTAAGACACAAAGGGATGCAAAGTGAACTTTTTAAAGTTTTGAGTAAAACAAGTGCAATGTCGGATCTTACTGAAATTTTTTTCTCACTCATGCTGTATAGCAACATCCACTAGAGCTACTAGTAACATCTCTTGTAATAAAACATAGGAAAGTTTTTCCCATCATTTGTACTAGTTATCTCCAAGTTTTTAATTTTGGTTCTTACACCTTCAAGTTTTAGGTGCTTCAATTGTACTCAGTGGCGCAGCTAAGGGGGCGGGGGTTAAAACACCGCCAGAGGCATTGTTTTTAACATAATAAAGGGTGTTTTTTTTAGAAGTAGAGAACTTTAGGTTCAAATAAAACACAGTTAAATGTTGTTAATTGCTATGAATGTTGCTCTATTCGAAAGATGATTCTTTGCCATTTTTAATTGAATATGATTTCTGGCATATGGCCACCTCGGCTGGCTCGGAGAAAGTCCAATTGGAAAGTCCAATTTTCTCACTTTTTGCAGCAATAGGGACGGTATGTCAGTAATAAGGTGGCGAATGTTCTCTTTCAAGGTGTCAATCGTCTGTGGCTTATCGGTGCAGACCAGAGACTCCACATCAAGGTTGCCAGATTTAAGAACAGTAAATACGGGACAGGCTTCTAGGAGTGAGAAGGGGGGGGGGGGAGATATTTCTGAGACGTCGCTGTAAATTTAATCTCAACAAAGCATTAAAACTCACAAAATGTCACCTATCAAAGTATAAAAAATCGCTTTCATTGCGAATGACAACGCATGCGCAGATATATTTCCAATATTAGTCAATGAGCAAAGAAGAAGCAACTATGCGGCCTCTAATGGTCTGCTGCGAAAACAAAAACATACAAACCAAATCAAAACGAAAACAATTTTTGCGTTTGCTCCCACATTATTTTCTTACTCATTTCACATTTTTTGTTTTACTTTACTTTTCCCTTAAAATAACGTCTCGTTCTGTAAAATATTATTAATTGGACTAGAATACGAGACTTTAGCCGTCCCGTATGGAAGTTCCCCGGGACGCGGGACAAGTTTTCAAAATACGGGACTGTCCCTTGAAATCCGGGACGTCTGGCAACCCTGCTCCACATAGCGCCACAAAAAGTAGTCCAGCGGTGTTAAATCGCATGATCTTTCAATCCAATTCACGGGTCCATTACGCGAAATTATTCGTTCACCGACCGTTTCTTTCAATAAATCAATTGTGACACGCGCTGTGTGGCATGTTGCACCGCCTTGTTGTCTATTCATGATGAAATGGCAAATCAAACTGAACACAAAACAAGTGACAGCTATCAAAATGGCACACATATCAGACAGTGTTGCCAACTTAAAGTTCTATACCTCTACAAAAATACACCCTTTACGGTAGTTTATGCAGATGAAAGGACTGTTTTGATCAAAAAATCCCCTCCAGGAGGTCCAGCCCAGTGAGCTCCAAAACTATTTCTCCAGACAGTAAAAACCTCAGTTTGTAATTCAGTTCCTAGGGAGAAACATGAAAAATACTTACAAATAGACTCTTTGGCAAGATGGTGGCTGCCATAGCGGACATGAGTGCAGAGATGAACAAGAGGAAGGTCGTCAAAAGGAATCCGAAAGCCACCAGGAAGAAGTAGGTGTGTTCTGCGTCTCCTGAGAAGCCATAGTACTGTTTTCTGCCATAGTACGCGATCAGGCCCAGGCAAATAGCCCCGATTATCTACAATAAATAAATAAATAAATAAAAAAATAATTTGAATTTTGACCTCTGGAATTCAAATTATGTTTTTCGCAATCACGAGTGTGCGTGTGTGTGTGTATGTAGCAATGTGTGGTTATGTGTGTGTGGAGGGTATGTGTGTAGGGGGTATGTGTGTGTAGGCATGTGTGTTTGTGTCTGTGTGCAGGTATGAGTGTGTGTGTAGTTGTGTGCATGAGTTTGTGTGTTGTGGGGAATGTGTATGTGTGTGTGCGCATATGTGTTTGTGTCTGTGTGCAGGCATGAGTGTGATGAGTGTGTGGGTAGTTGTGTGTAGGCATGAGTGTAATGCGTGTGTGGGTAGTTGTGTGTAGGCATGAGTGTAATGAGTGTGTGGGTAGTTGTGTGTAGGCATGAGTGTAATGAGTGTGTGGGTAGTTGTGTGTAGGCATGAGTGTAATGAGTGTGTGGGTAGTTGTGTGTAGGTGTGTGTGTATGTGCAGGTGTCTGTATGTATGCGTGTGTGTGTATGTGTTTGTGTGTAGGGGTATGTATTTGTGTGTGCGTGTATGTGTGCGTAGTTGTGTATGTATGTATGCGCATGTGTGTAGCATATGGATGCAACCTGGAGACTGTTTTCGCTATAGGAGCAGCATCGTGAGGACATGTAAAGTGAAACATGTAAAGTGAGAACAATAAGCAATCGTGATTGCTCAAAAAAAAGATTGCATTCAAGGGATGATTTTTGACGATCAGGCAGAAGCAGATTGGTTAACTGTTAGGATTCCCAAAACAGAGACATACAGTCTAATTTCGATAACTCGAAGCGTATAACTCGAAATATTCCTTTTTCTCGAAGTTTTCATCTTGACCCAAACTCTTGTGGAAACTTCCCATAGCTCGAACTACAAAAAACTCGAACGTTTTAGCCGGTTTTCTGGGACTTCGAGTTATCGAGAGTTGACTGTATTAACTTAAAATGGATAGTCTATCAGTAAAACTTCGCACACTTTCTCAAGGCATTAGTGTTAGGAAAAATAGCTGATAATTTCAAAATTTGTGAAGTTGTATCTAATTTCAAAAAATAAAAAGAGAAAAAAAAACGGTACCCCCAAAGAATATAAAAAATCATAGACCCATTTCTATTGCTTGTACATACACTAAAATTCTTGAAAATTAAATTTATACAAGGATTTGGAGAATTTTTTTACAATAACAGGTTATTATTTAATAACCAGTATGGTTTCATTAAAAATAAATCAACAGATGCAGTTACAATTTGAGCAATTAATTATATTCAGAAAAATATTGATATTAGAGAAACTATTGTACATGCATTTTTTTCTTCATCTTGAAAAAGCTAGTGATGTTATTGACCATAATAATTTGCTTCATTAATTAAAGTTTTATGGTATAGGAAGAGGACCATTTGAATTCCAGAGTTGTGTAAGAAATAGAAAACTATGTTTACATAAAAATACAAACTCAAGATTTCTTACTATTACGCATGGTGTTCCTCAAGGATCAATTTTGAACCTAATGTTATTATTAATTTTCTAAACGACATTTTCCCGATTATAAAAAACTAATGTTTATGTAAAAGAAACTGTCGAAGATTTTGTTAAATGAAATGAGTAAAAATAGAACAACGTGTATACACGTAAATAAAAGCAAACAAAAATTGCACACTAAGTCCGTCGTCAGACTTTGTGTACCATCGTTCTTTTATGCACTGATGAAGAGGTTTGTTTTTATAACCCCAAAACAGCTGTTTTCAGAGTTTTTACTTCCTTTTACAAAAAAGGAAGTATTGTATTCGCGAAAAAATTTTCACTCAAAAATCAAACTTAATTTCCATTTTACTCACCCCCGAATGAATGTTGAGTTTTTTTTTCGACTCGACCACATAAGCAAGTATAGACACGCAAAATATTCATTTTGACGATTCCCGAGTTAGTTACAACAAGTTTTCTCGTGACGTCTGTATGTACGTATGTATGTATGTACGTATGTGCGTATGTGTGTATGTATGTCACATAACTCAAGAACGGTGTGTCCTAGAAAGTCGAAATTTGGTATGTAGACTCCTAGTGGAGTCTAGTTGTGCACCTTCCCTTTTGGTTGCATTCGGGTGTTTCTAAGGGGGTCTTTTGCCCCTTTTTGGGGAGAAACCGTTGTTAATTTCAATGTAAACTCAAGTCATGCTACAATTTGGCGGACACTTGGCGATATATCGCCAGTCTTTTGTCGCCAAGTTTTGTCGCAAACTTGGCGACAAATTTTGCGATTTTTTATTTTTTAACCTGGTTTTAATTTGGCCACTGTTGGTGATATTTAGAGAGTAAACTATTGAATCACATTAAAATTACCAATAATGGAAAAATGACATTAAATTGGAGTAAAAGGAAGTCATGTGAGGCACACATCAGCTCGCTTTTTCATCACTCTTTTGATTTGCTTTTATTCGTACATGTATACACGTTGTTGCATTTTTACTCAATTCATTAATACTCTCTTGCTGATAACCTATCTGTTTTTTGGGGGGCTACTTTACAAAATGAATGTCCAATATTACTATTAATAAATATTGCAATAGAATTATAACTCAATAGAATTGGAGAATAATTCTGTTGCATCATCCCAAAACCATTTTTTAGAAAACAAAATAGAGGACGAAAAGCAACTTTCTTGTGGCAGCATTGTTCTACGCAATTTCTCTACTTACAAATTCCCCATGCCTTAATACCAGTGCCCTATTCTCCGTATAAATGATCTTGAATGGAAAAACGGGAGTCCCGTATTTTTTATTATTTTTATTATAATTACTGTAACTCATTATTTGTTTATTTCTATGCATTTACATTGAAAGTTTTACAATTTGTAATATTCCTTGCAAAAAAAAAATTCTTTCATTATGTAGTAGTGGTACCCGCACGGCTTTGCCCGTAGTTGAAAATTAAAAGGTCATTCGGTTCGCCTGTATATTTACCAAGAATGGATGAAGAATTACTCGCCAATTGGCTGTGTTCATTCCCTGTCCCATTCTACGTCATGATAATTTTGTAATTTACTTGTCCATCTGATAATTTTACTCCGGTCTAGGCGCTATACGCGTCAGAGAGATCCAGACATCCTCCGGACATCCAGACAGAGAGACTTTCAGCTTTATTATTAGTAAAGATATTGCTTTAAAAAATTTAGGCACATTTTAATCAGAGCATTGTTTAACAATGACCGTGATCAATAATGAATTTTTAATTGAAGGCTCACCTACATGAAATTATTTAAAAGCAATTATAATTCACGTTCTAATTACTTTGTAACAAAAAAAAAATTATCTGATGCAGAAAAATCAGGGGTTTCTACGGATATTTAGGTTTAATATGCGTGAGCATTTTTGCGTACTCGTATAAATAATTTAATTAATGAAAAAATGTTGATTAAAATTGGAATGAACTTATAATTAATATTTAATTAATTTGAATATGGATTTACATTGTCTTCGAGTCGGGGTCGCATACAAAATTTCAAAAGAATCCAATCACAGGAAGTGGGTGAAAATCGAGTTGCAACAAGATTCCAACCGAACAGGCAAGAACCAAACCAAGTTAATAAAAACATGGTAATCCTTACATATATAATAGCCAATGATCGAGTAACGCTCCTGACGTCATCAACAATGAAACTCTCGCCACGGCATGATAATTTGATAATATTTTTTCGTAATGTTTGACATGCAGGGAAAGGCTTTATTGTGACAAGGCTGAACCGGATCCGGTAATTTAACTGTTTTACTGGTAAGACTGTGTCATTTCTGTTTAGGTTTCAGTTTAGGGGAGTTTAGGGTTAAGCCACTGGATTGGGTTTAAAATTTCAACAATCAAAATGCCACCAAACAGGCAATTGCTTCGTTCACTGTAGAACAATTTTCACCCGTCATATCTTGACGGGCGATTTTCTAGTAATAAAATAAAATACTACATTTCGAGAAATGAATATTGAGTAATTTTTAGTTCATCAGTAGAATGACTGTTTTTTAAATTTTCACATTATGAACACTCCCTTGTGAAATAATTTAGGATAGTAATTAATCTTTACTAATAATAAAGCTGAAAGTCTCTCTGTCTGTCAGGATCTCTGTGACGCGCATAGCGCTTAGACCGTTCGGCCGAATTTCATGAAATTCGGCACAAAGTTAGTTTGTAGCATGGGGGTGTGCACCTCAAAGCGATTTTTCGAAAATTCGATGTGGTTCTTTTTCTATTCCAATTTTAAGAAAAAAACTCTCATAAGATGGACGAGTAAGCTACGAAATTATCATAACGTGGAACCGTAACATGGGCACAAGCCAATTGGCGAGATGCGAAATTATCATAACGTGGAACAGTAACAAAGGTACAAGCCAATTGGCGAGAAAATTCACCACACATTATTTGTAAATGTACAGGCGAACCAAAAGACCTTTTAATTTTTCTATTACGGGCAAAGCCGTGCGGGTACCACTAGTAATCTAACAATTAAATTGAAGCAATAAATTTAAGAATGACTGTCGTAGTTCATTAGTTATTCATCGCAGCTACGATGCAACAATGCAAATGTCAACAAAACAAATTGCTGTGTGCTTGTGAAACTATACCTAAACAAACAAAACAAAACAAACGACACAACCGCACAAAAGCCAGTTGTCGTATCACATTTTTCTCCTCATCTCGCCAAGGAATTGATAATGAAAACAAATGGCTCCAACGCGATCTCTAAAATCTTGTAATACGGCAAATGAAAACGAGCTAATGTGTGCATCATATGACTTCCTTTTACTCCAATTTAATGTTATTTTCCCAATATTGGCAGTTTTAATATGATTCAATAGTTTACTCTCTAAATATCACCAACAGTGGCCAAATTGAAACCAGATAAAAAAAAAAATAAATAAATAAAAAATTTGAAAAAAAAATCGCCAAATTTGCCACCAAATTGGCGACAAAACTTGGCGACCAAAAGACTGGTGATATATTGCGAAGTGTCCGCCAAATTATAACACCACTTGAATTTACATCGAAATTAAAAATGATTCCCCCCCCCCAAAGGGGCAAAAGACCCCCTTTGGAGCATACGAATGCCACCAAAAAAGAAGGTGCACAACTAGACCCCACTAGGAGTCTACGTACCAAATTTCAACTTTCTAGGACATTCCGTTCTTGAGTTATGCGACATACATACGCACATGCATACGTACATACAGACGTCACGAGAAAACGCGTTGTAATTAACTCGGGGATCGTCAAAATAGATATTTCGGGTGTCTGTACGTTCCTAGGCACATGTCCACGTGTGGTCGGGTTGAAAAAAAAACTCAACATTTATTTGGGGGTGAGCAAATAGGAAATTAAGGCCGATTTTTGGGTGTAAATTTTTTCGCGAATACAATACTTCCTTTTTTGTAAAAGGAAGTAAAAAAAGGCACTCAAGAATTATCTTTTCGTTTGACTGAAATTATAATGCATTACCAACAAATTAGCAACTGTGATTAATTGCGTAGTTTTGAAACTAGTCCATCAATAAAAACTAAGTTATCCGGTTTTTCCAAGATATGATCCAAAAAAGGTGGAGTATATTTCCTAAGTCGAAACCACACGACTGGCAGAGAAAAGTTCATTACGTCAAGGATCAAAGACCGATTTTTTTTTTTTTTTTTTTTTTTTTTGCGTAATTTTTCAAAGGATTTTTTTCTTTTCTTTTTTTGTAATCGAATATTTTTCACGCAGAAACAATGAAATATAGTATCTTGCACAAGCATTATTTTCAAACTGTGAGGATTAAAATTTCCATTTTTTTTTTAAACTTTAAAATTAGAGAATATTTTGCAACAAATAGAAAATAACTATCAGACGTTCGTTGCAATCGTATGCTTTTAAATAAAAGTGCTATGCTGAGAAATAAAAGCCGGAAGTTGCACCGCTGTATCCCAAGATCCTTAGCTTCCTGCTAAGTATCTTGAGATACATCTTGATTCAAAACAATCTATTACTGAATCTCAATTGGTTGTTAATTTAATCTTAGATATCGTTGCAAGTTTATAAAGCACGTTTTTGAAAATGCATTAAAACACGAATCAAAATGCAAACCAATCCGCCAGCTACTTTATATGGTCTCTTTGCGAGATTAGTGAAAACTATACTTGAGAAGCGATCACGTTATCATAACCCCGCTCATCATTGCACCGCTGTATCCCATAATTCCGGCTTCAATTTCATCTCCTTTTTACCATAGACGGGGCCTCTCTATGTATATTTCTTTACTCTATAATAAAAGTTGAATTTTTTATTACTCCTACTCCTGCTAACTTATAAATTTTGTCTCGTGCAAACTTACGAATGAGGGAACTCGCAATAAAAGTCATTTTTAACCCCGACACACAAAGGAAGGGGTTATAAGTTTGACGTGTCTGTGTATCTGTCTGTGGCACTCTAGCGCCCCCCCCCCCCCATACAAATACAAAATATACCTACAAAATATACGGGTGGACCGATTTTGAAAAAAAAAAAACTTTTGTTCGAAAAGAGAGTTGATAGAGAGTATGCTGAGCATGGTTGCATCTTCGGATGACATCAATTAACGATATTAATTAAAAACCTCTAACATGTTTTTCACGATTTTTGCAGTGAAAACACTTAAAATTTTAAAAGTTTAGTACCAAAATAAGGAATAAATTTTCCTGCGTCTGATAGAATATGCTTGGAACTTCCATGTTACATAGAATTTGAATTATAACGTTTTTTTAAAGCAGATTTTAAATACGGTTAAGCCTTTTTTCACGTGATTGGTAACCGAATTCATGGTTGGCCGACAAGAAAAGAAAACGCAATGATTTAAAAATTTTATCTGTTGCCAGTTTCTATTTGTTAACACATAAAATACTTGTAATTGATTTTTAACAGTATAAAGCTTTTAAAAGGAATTTCAAATTTCGTTCTTGATTCCATATTTGCGACTCAGTCGGAGGGTTTTTTTTTTTTTTTTTTTGAGTAATCACGATTGCTTATTGTTCTCACTTGACTGTTTCTGGCGTGCTATGATTTTATTTTCCGCTCACCACCCTCTGCAGCACCACAGTCGACCGGTCTCACGATGCTACTCCTCTAGCGAAAACCTTCTCCAGATTGCGTTTATATCCTACACGCATGCCTACACAGACACACACATACCCACAAACACACATACCCCCCCCCCCCACACACACACATACCCCCCCACACACACATACCCACACACACTCATGCCTGCACACAGACACAAACACACACTGTTGTTACTCAAATAAAACTTCGTAAATCCCGGGTATACAATTTATTGCAGATGACATGACATACACAGGATATAATTCTTAAACATATTGAGCAACTTAAAACGTACAATAATCGTATATAATTAGCTTAGAACCGTAGGACGTATAATAACGACAATTCAAAAGAAAGTAATTCTAAACATTTTTCCGTTGCCAGGTTCACTAAACATAACTATAGTAAAAACAGTGTTGCCAAATTATCAAACGAGTTTCAACATACTCCCACCTTTTGTATTGCAAATAAAGCTGGTCGCAATACAAAACTACAATAAAATAAAAGTACATAAGAAATAATTTCAAAATATAACAAAAATGAAAAACAATGAAGAATAATGCAAATAATAGTTAACACAATTTTAAAGTCACAGTACGAGAACAAAATAATTGAAGTCTACAAGTCCAAACGTTGTGGAGGGACTATTCGTCGACCACTGCGGGTTTGTTTCACTGGCTGAGGTACCTCGGTCATGGGAATGAAAATCTCAGCGTTAGGGTTGAGGGTTTTTGGAATAGGAACTACTGTGGACTCCATGTATCCAGAATCGATATTAGCTGCCACCTCCTTTCCATTTGCTGCTAGGTCTGATGGCAAATCACTGATTGACATTTCGAGAGGATACAGCCTCTGCAAAGGTCTAACGAGGTAACCATTAGCAACTCGTAGTTTGGCAATTCTTTGGATACCATCCCTGCCAGGATACAGTTCAACAACACGACCTAATGGCCAGTTCAATCTCTTAGTGTCCTCACATCCTATGAGAACTATTTCTCCCACCGAAATTTCCTGCTGTTTTGATCTAGATTTTGGATTACGTACAAGTTCACCTAAATATTCCTTCTGGAAGCGTTTTCGAAAATTATCGCGCAAACTTTGTACATAACGCACTCTTTTTAATAAATGCTGGGAGTCAAGGATGTCCAAGTCATGTGTTTCTGATCCTCTTATGTCTTGTATGAAATGAGCTGGAGTTAAAGGTGTCATTTCATTCGGATCGTCCGAGATATAGGTGAGTGGTCTCTCATTAATGACACTTTCTGCTTCCCACAACACCGTGAGCATCTCTTCGTATGTCACGCAAGCCTTTCCCAAGCACTTTCGTAAAATTTGTTTAATACTACGTACCATTCTCTCCCACCAACCACCATACCATGGCGCGGTGGGTGGGCTAAAATGCCATTTGATGTTTTGCAAGGCACATTCAGATTGTATTTCCTCCCAATTCAATGATTGAAGGGCTCGTGCTGTTCCAGTAAAATTTGACCCCCATTGTCAGAATACATTACAGAGCATCTCCCTCTTCTAGCGAAGAATCTTCTCATTGCTTGCCGGAATGCTTCAGCTGACAATGACGTGACGAGCTCTAGGTGAATGGCTCTATATACAGCACATGTGAACAAAACAATCCATGCCTTGGTACCTTGACGTAAGTGTAAAGGTCCCGCCAAATCTACACCAGTGACTTGGAATGCAGAAATGCGTTTTGTTCTATCAATGGGTAGAGGCGCTGTATTCGGCTGTACTGGCTTGCTTGAATGTCGCTTGCAGATCACACACTTGCTTATAACCTCTCTAACAACCCTCCGACCGCGAGGAATCCAGTAGAGCTCTCGAATATGATTCAGAGTTGTCTGAACACCACTATGCATCAAAGCTTTATGAACGTATTCGATGTACAGTCTCACGATGGGATGATCTGGTAGTACGGTTGGTTTTTGAAAATCTTCTGGGTCTTCACCCAAAACTAACTTAGTTTCAACTTTTAAATCTCCAGACTCTTCGGAAAATCGTATAGACTTCGAGTATTTTTCCTTCAATTCAGCATGCAGTTCTGTTTGTACCAATTTAATGACGGCGAGTTCTGCCTTCTGTATTTCTTCACATGTTAACTCGGAGATAACTCGGGTGGACTTATTCCTAGCATTATTTATAAATCTCAGCATCCAAGCTACCATTCTTATAACTTTGCTGTACTTAGAAAAGTATAGAAGCTTCTTGCTGAAGTTTTCCTGTAAGTTAATATTCGTGCTGCAGATAACACTTTTCTTTCTTTCAACTAAAGCTTCTTCAGGCATCGTAATCTCAGTATTTGGCCAGGTATTTTCTGTTTCTTGTAGCCAAGTGGGACCCTCCCACCATCGACTATCTATCAGCTCCTTCCAATTACAAGAACGCGAGGGCAAGTCGGCCGGATTCATAGATCCTGGTACAAATCTCCAACTATCGACATTTGTAAGTTGACGTATTTCTTTAACCCGGTTACCGACGAAAGTATTCCACGGTTCTCCTTTCGTTATCCAACTTAGAACAACCATTGAATCGACCCAAAAGGAAATTTTTAAAGGTTGCTGTATTGCTTCTAAAACGGTACTTGCTATTCTTGCACCCATTGTAGCTCCAAGCAACTCTAAGCGTGGAATCGTCGGTCTTTTCATCGGAGCTACTCTGGCTTTGGCAGTTATTAATTGGACAGAGGTTCCCGTTTCTTCTTCAGAGCGTAAGTATACACAGCAAGCGTATGCATCTGTGGAAGCATCGGTAAAGACATGCAGGCTTGTATTCTCAAGAGTTCCTAGCATTAATCGACGAGGTATTCTGCACTGTTCTATGAGATCAATATGCTTCACCCAGTGTTGATATCTATGTTGAATATTTAGAGGCAGATCGTCGTCCCAGCCTATCTTGTTTTTCCAAGCTTCTTGAAGCAATAATTTTGGAAGAAGAGTTGCAGGTGACGTAAATCCAATAGGATCGTATATGCTGTTAACTATAGAGAGAAGCTTTCTCTTTGAAAGGACCTTTTCTGAAGTCCTTTTACAGCCAGCACAATAAAGTTCATCTGCATGAGTGTCCCATTTCAGGCCAAGTACATTCTGATCTATACTTTCTTCAATTCCACTGTAAGCCCAGCATCTCAATTCAAAGGAACCCTTTTGCATTACTTCTATAGCTTGCGATTTTAATTGTTCCAGTTCTTCGCTGGTATTCACACTCGTGACTAAGTTGTCTACATAAAATCCTTCTTTCATTCGATTGATCGTGTTTTGCAGGACTATTGATTGGAATTCCTGCGATTCAAGATGAAATTTAATCGTGGCATTTAATAAGAAGGGGCTTGATGAAACGCCGAAAACAACACGATAATGCCTGTAAAATTTCATCTTAGTGTGTTCTTTGTCTTCCCACCAAAGGAATCTTAGGTAGTCTCTATCTTTGGAAGCTAAAGAGAGTTGAAGAAATGCTTGTTTAATGTCTGCAATTACTCCAATGGCACCACAACGAAATTTACTTATGAGGCGAGGGATTTCACTTAATAAACTTGGTCCTGTACTAAGACAGTCATTTAAGGAGGCATATCCGGGGCGTTTGCATGAAGCGTCAAAGACTGGCCTGACCTTTGTGGTAGCGCTTGATGATTTAACGACTGGATGATGTGGCAAATAATGACAAGCCTTTGAACTTGACATTTCAGCTTCTGTCACCTCCTCTATGATGTTATCATTCTTCCACTGCTGTAAGACACCATCATACAGTTCGTAGTAATTGTCTTTCAAAAGACGCTTTGTAACGGTGCGAAGTCTTGCTTCTGCCTGGTCGTATCCATCATACAAGTCAGGATGTCCTGCTAGCCATGGAAGAGCCACCTCATACCTGTTTCCAGTTTTCCGAATTGTCTCTTGAAAAAATGTGACCGTTTCTTCATCTAGCTCCTTAGTTGTTTTCCTCTCAGTGGGATCTGTTATACCCAAAGATTCCAAGTCCCAAATTTTGTGTATCTCTGAGTGATGCATACATAGCGATACCATATTTATGCTGCTCTTCTTTCCTGGACCTAAAACACTCCATCCGAGTTTCGTTTCTACGGCTGTTATACCAGATGGCAGAACTTCTATTCTTCCTGTTAATATTCCTCCCAGAAAGTCAGCACCGATGAGCATGTCAATAGGAGGAGTTTCTGGACCTATGTCTGTTAGTTCAATTCCTCGACGTTTTAATTCTTGTACTAAATCTGGGTCACGTATGCGAGGCAAAGAAGAACATATCTTGGGCTGGTCCAAAATTGACATGTTGCACGAAAACTTTCTATCGATAATCTGAACGTTGATGTCATAGCGACCATGTTTAACTTCAGCTGTTTGCTTACCACCAAATAGTCCTTGGGACAATAACTCTGTACCTGAAGGTTTTAACCTTAACTCTTTAACTACTTGGTTGGTTACGTAAGATCGCTGTGATCCATCATCAAGGAGGGCTCTGACATAAATTTCTTGATTTCCCTTTCTTAAACGTATCAATATTGTTTTCAAATATATAACCTTCTGAGGTGTAAGTTCCGTAAATAAAGTGGACGTATTCACTTCTATCTTTGATTCATTAGGGAGTTGAACCTTATTTTTTCTAGGCAATTCTGGGCACAAGATTACGTAGTGTCGCTTTCCACATACAAGGCAATGAATATTACTGCGACAGTTTTTCGCCATGTGTCCAATCTTCAAGCACACCAAGCAGCAGCGTCTACGTATTACAATTGATTTTCTTTCTTCTGTACTCATTGAGGCAGCTTTATGACAGTCTTGACTGTCATGACGTTTCTGACAAAAAATGCACTCAATCTTACAAGGCCTTTCGTAAGAAGATATTAAAGTCATTGCTGTAGGTTCATCTTTGCTTGAAGATTCCTTCTTACCTTTTACGGGTTGACCAAAAGCTCTTTCAGCTAAAGCCCGATGTTCTTCCCCTTCTATCTCGCGACGAAGAAATGACATCAACCTTTCCAACAGTTTCTCTTTCGTAATTTGGACGGTTTCTTCATCATCCACCTCCCTGTTTAATAAATATCTATCCCAAGCCTTTAATACATCAGTTGGAAGACACGACTCCACGACCGGATACAACATGGCAGCATAATTTTGCGTAGTGACGCCTAATGTTTCCAGAGCTCTTAAACACGAACCGAGCTTGTCGTACAAATCAGAAAGCTTAATGTTAGCTCGGTTGTTTACCAATGTTAAAAGATCTCGTATAAACACGTCAATTAATAAATCACGTCTGCCAAACCTGGACTCGAGATGTTCGATAACCTTGGCATAATTTTTCTTAGATGGTGGATAACTTTCTACTATATTGCGTGCTTTCGAAGTAGGCTTCAATGATGACAGAAGATACTGAAACTTATCCTCTTCTAATATACTAGTATCTTCATGAATACGACTGTATTGCGCCCAAAAGGCAACCCAAGTCCTTGGCATTAGGTCATATTCTTTCAATTCAATTTTTGGAAGCTTCAACTTCCCAATCGTAGCTGTATCAGTTGGCGAAGAAGCGCCAATTGAACTACGCCGTAAACAATGCTCATATTCTGTTTTAAGTTCAATAAAGCGATCTCTATACGTTTCCATTTCATCATATTCCTTATCGCTTTGCTCGTAAATTTCCAATAATTGAGCATCAGCACTAAATAAACGCTCGGCTTTATCCGCCAACTTATTAAAAATTGCGCCAAGTTCATTACCTCCGTCTTCTTCTTTCTGTGTTCTTTCAAATTGATTACAAGTCATGGTAAATAACCTTCGTAAATTAGTTCTTTCTTTCCGTAATGTTTCAAATTTGTCGCATTTCTGAGTGATAACGGCATCATCTTTGTCTTCGTTGTCAGACATATTCGCTGTTCGAATCAAAAAATACAAAGTTCAAACTTCACGGACGCCACTTGTTGTTACTCAAATAAAACTTCGTAAATCCCGGGTATACAATTTATTGTAGATGACATGACATACACAGGATATAATTCTTAAACATATTGAGCAACTTAAAACGTATAATAATCGTATATAATTAGCTTAGAACCGTAGGACGTATAATAACGACAATTCAAAAGAAAGTAATTCTAAACATTTTTCCGTTGCCAGGTTCACTAAACATAACTATAGTAAAAACAGTGTTGCCAAATTATCAAACGAGTTTCAACACACACACACACACATATATATACATACACACATACCCAAACACACACATGCCTGCACACACGCAAAAAAACACGTGATTGCGAAAAACATAATTTGAATTCAAGATGACAAAAATTCATATTTTTTTTTTTAATTTTAGTTACTTGTTAAATAGAAATTTGCAATGCTGTCATGCTTAATGCCGGTGAGTGATTTACTAGAGAAACAATTTTTACTTTTGCCATGTTTTGCTCAATTGCGGAGTTCAGAATGCTACAGTAAATTAAAAGTAAGTTCTACTTGCCCCTTAGTCCCCGAGTGCAATCCATGCCTTCAAAAATGCTTGATTCACTCTCAATTTAAAAAATAAATAAATAAATAAATAAAAAATTTAAAAAATAATTTGAATTTTGACCTCTTGAATTCAAATTATGTTTTTCGCAATCACGAGTGTGTGTGTGTGTAAGTAGGCGTGTGTGTTTATGTGTGTGGTGGATAGTATGTGTATTTGTGTGTAGGGGGTAAATGTATGCGTGTGTAGGTATGTGTGTTTGTCTGTGTGCAGGTATGAGTGTGTGGGTAGCTGTGTGTATGTGTGTGTAGGCATATGTGTTTATCTGTGTGCAGGCATGAGTGTGTGGGTAGTTGTGTGTAGATGCGTGTGTATGTGTAGGTGTCTGTATGTATGTATGCGTGTGTGTGTATGTTTGAGTGTGTGTGTATGTGTAGTCGTATTTGTGTGTGTATGTGTAGTCGTATGTATGTGTGTATGTGTTTGTGTGTGTGTACGTGCGTGTATGTATGTATGCGTGTAAGTGCAGGATATGGATGCAACCTGGAGACGGTTTTCGCTAGAGGAGCAGCATCGTGAGGAACCGGTCGACGGTGGTGCTGCAGAGGGTGCTGGCGGGAAAATAAAATAATAGGACCTCAGAACAATCAAATAAAAGCAATAAGCACTCATGATTGTTCAAAAAAAAAAAAAAAAACATTACTTTAAAAGTAAGCTTAAACCTCTGAAGACATTTTCGCCCGAAAACAATAACTCGGAATTTTAACTGAAATGCAAGCTTGATTGTTGCGATTGCGTGCAGAGGTCTTATGTGAGAGACTTACTAATGAGCTGTCAACTGAACCTAATAAGATGGATGACCGAAAGTAAGGCACCTCTTTAAAACATAATTCTGAGGTTATTGCACTTCGTTGGTGAGAGGGAGTGAGGGGAATGAAGAGTATCAGAATGATTTTCCTTCGCAATTGTTGATGGTTACAGTTCGCAGACTCTTCTGTTGAAAAAAAAAAAGAGTAGGGATCTAAAATGATTTGAAATCTATTCGGAAATGATTTACTGAACGATTGATGAAGCGCAATATTTTTTTTCCAAATAGGAAGATTTAAAAAAAAAAAAAAAAATAAAGATACAATTTGCCTAGAAACATAAATTTGAGCACAGAAAATGATCCTGCACTACAGTATTCTTTATAAATCGTCACATATAAATCACTTTTAAACATCTTGTTGCAAATCAAATAATTATTGTTTGACACGCCAGGGGGGGGGGGGCATTTATTTATTTTTATTTCATTTATTGATCAATCACGATTTCTTATTGCTTTCATTTTACTGTTTTTGGCGTCCTATCATTTTATTTCCCCACCGCCACCCTCCGCACCATCACCGTCGACCGGCTCCTCACGATGCTGCTCCTATAGCGAAAGCCGCCTCCAGGTTGCATCCATGTCTTACACACACGCGCATACATACACAACTACACACACACACATATATACACACACACATATATACACACACACATATATACACACACATACACCTACACACACATACACAAACACACACACACAAACACATACACACACACATAACTACCCACACACTCATGCCTGCACACAGACACAAACACATATGCCTACACACACATACGCATACCCCGCCCCCCACGCACACAAATACTCATAAACACAACTACCAACACTCATGCCTGCACACGGACACAAACACACATGCCTACACACACATATACCCCCTACACACAAACACACATACCCCCCACACACACACACAAGCACACACGCCTACATACAAGCACACACTCACGATTGCGAAAAACATAATTTGAATTCAAGATGACAAAATTCAAATTAATTTTTTATTTTTATTTTATTTCATTTATTTCTTTATTTTTTGGCGGTTTGATTAGTTAAACTTATATATTGAATTTCATGTACGTAAAGAAATTTCCTGCTCTTCAGTCGTTCAAAAATAGAACCTTTAGATCAAAATTAAGAACTTTTGAGAGCCAAGTATAATTTGAAACGAGCTGATGTGTGCATCACATGACTTCCTTTTACTCCAATTTAATGTCATTTTCCCATTCTTGGTAATTTTAATGTGATTCAATAGTTTGCTCTCTAAATATCACCAACAGTGGCCAAATTGAATCCAGATTTTAAAAAAAGTTTGTCGTTAAATTGGCGGCAAAACTTGGCGACCAAAAGACTGGCGATATATCGCAGAGTGTCCGCCAAATTGTAACACCACTTGAGTTTACATCGAAATCAACAATGATTCCCCCCCCCCCCAAAAGGTGCTAAAGACCCCCTTAAAAACACCCGAATGCAACCAAAAGGGGAGGTGCACAACTAGACCTCGCTAAGAGTCTACGTACCAAATTTCAACTTTCTAGGACATACCGCTCTTGAGTTATGCGACATACATACGCACATCCGTACATACGTACATACAGACGTCACGAGACAACTCGTTGTAACTAACTCGGTAATCGTCAAAATAGATATTTCGCGTGTCTATACGTTCTTAGGCACTTATCCACGTGTGGTCGAGTCGAAAAAAAAAATTCAACATTCATTCTTGGTTGAGCAAAATGGAAATTAAGGTGGATTTTTGAGTGAAAATTTTTTCGCGAAAACAATACTTCTTTTTTTGCAAAAGGAAGTATAAACGTTTCAAACTGGCGTGACTGTACGATCGCACCTGTAACAAGTACATATCATTATTTTTTCAAATACGATTTTAAAAAAAAAACATTGATACTTCATATTATAATAAATAATAGTAGTTCCTTACGTTCAAATACTATATACAAATTAAAAGCTAAATTTTAAAATTCCCGGAATAAAGGATAAATAGGTGCGCAAAAATGTCACAATGAATTGAGCAATATCTGCGTGCTTAAAATTGAAAACAAAACACTAGCAAAGCACAAAATTTACTGGGGCGAAAAAACACACGCATACAAACACAATTTGCCTCCTTATTTTAATGAATTATTTTCCGCTCAATATGTTTTTGGAGATAAAAAAGGAAATCGTTTGGCCTGACGTCACATCACATCCGGTCCCCACAATAGAATATTCTGTCCTAATTTCAACCGGTTAGAATAGATTCCCAATAAGGTAGAAAGTGAAACTTTTTCAGGTCACAACGGGACAAGGTTAGAAGGTTAGAACATGCTATGTTCAGTGCTTACAAATGTGACGCGTTGTTTGATACTTCATATGGACAGTCGTATAGTATTCTTAGTTATACAACAGCAAAAATAGCTCCTTTTTACTTCCTTTTACAAAAAAGGAAGTATTGTATTCGCGAAAAAAATTTCACTCAAAAATCGGCCTTAATTTCCATTTTTCTCACCCCCGAATGAATGTTGAGTTTTTTTTTCGACCCGATCACATGTGGATATATGCCTAGGAACGTACAGACACACGAAATATCCATTTTGACGACCCCCGAGTTAATTAAAACGAATTTTCTCGTGACGTCCGTATGTACGTATGTATGTGCGTATGTCTCTCGTATAACTCAAAAACGGTATGTCCTAGAAAGTTGAAATTTGGTACGTAGATTCTTAGTGGGGTCTAGTTGTGCACCTTCCCATATGGTTGCATTCGTATGCTCCAAAGGGGGTCTTTTGCCCCTTTTTGGAGGGGAAATCATTGTTAATTTCGATTTAAACTCAAGTTGTGTTATAATTTGTCGGACACTTGGCGATATATCGCCAGTCTTTTGGCTGCCAAATTTTGTCGCTTACTTGACGACAAATTTGGCGATTTTTTTTTTTTTTTTTGAGCAATCACGATTGCTTATTGTTCTCACTTGACTGTTTTGATTGTCCTATCATTTTATTTTCCCTCCGCCACCCTCCGCACCATCATTGTCAACCGGGTCCTCACGGTGCTGCCCCTATAGCGAAAGCAGTCTCCAGGTTGCATCCGTGGCATACACACACGCGCATACATACACAACTACACACACACACACGCACGCACACACACACACACACACATACACAAACACATACACACAACTACCCACACATTCATGCCTGCACACAGACACAAACACACATGCCTACACACACGTACACATACCCCTACACACAAACACACATACCTCCCACACACAAACACACACGCCTACACACACACACACACTCGTGATTGCGAAAAACATAATTTGAATTCAAAATAAAAAATTCAAATTAATTTTTTTTTTTTTTAATTTTGTTTCAATTTGGCCACTGTTGGTGATATTTAGAGAGTAAACAATTGAATCACATTAATACTGCCAATAATGGGGAAATGGCATTAAATTGGAGTAAAAGAAAGTCATGTGATGCACACATCAGCTCGTTAAAATTATTTTTCTGTTGATGAAGAAATATCCCATCAAACACTTTAGCCTCATAAAGGGAAAAATGATCACTCCCTACATTTTCAATTATGTTACTTAAATTTGCATAGCAACTCTTAAAGGTAACCATTGTAAACGATAAATAATAGCAATAATAATTATTATAACACTAGAAAGTCGCCCGTCAAGGTATGACGGGCGAAAATTGCTTCTACATTTGAACGAACAAATTTCCTGTTTGGTGACATTTTGATAGTTGAAATTTTAATTTAAACTCCAGTGGATGAGCCCCAACCACCAGTAGGTA